>NW_006160123.1:3751139-3769002 GCF_000334495.1 Tupaia belangeri chinensis
TCCTCTAGAGTCTCCTGTCATCAGGTGTTTAGTTCCTGTATACTCAAACCTTTTCTGCTCCTAATGTGGCTAGAGGTTGAGCTTCTATCCTAGGCCTCCCCATTGCCGCTTCTGTATCTGGAACTGTATTAACAGCCTGGTGATCCTTGAAGGCCGGAGAATTTCCTCTCTCCTCATAGTAGGCTGGGCAGGGGTACCCATTGATAAGCTCTGGCTGAGTGACCTAGGTCTCCCTATTGCTCCTGGATGGGTAAGGGCAGAATGGCATCAGTCCACGTGGGATGGTAGCTCCTACCTTCTGTCCTAAGCCTCCCTGTCTCTCCTACCCATGTTTTAATAATTAGTGTTAAGAGTTGAAGGGTAATGTGGGGAAAAAAATAGAGACTAATATGACTAATCAGGGACTTTTCTCAAATTTGAATGAAAAAAATTTAACCACAAAGTTTTATGAATAGGCCCATTAAATTTTCTGGTTCTGCCTCTGCCACCATCTCCGTATCAATCTATAGCTTATAAGTAATAGCTAGATGTATTATGCAAAAAAAGAAGAAGGGAAATTCTGATACTTGCCTTTGGAGTATGTCTTTTCATGAAAGTAGTATTGGCATTATGTGACTACTCCCTCATTATCTTTAAATGCTTGTTCTCTAATCTCATAATGCTTTATCTCAGTATGGAGGATCAGCTGGAATACTTGATTGTCAGAAATGTGATAGAACTGTCTGAAGCTACATACACTGAGAAATTCTAAATCACTTTTCCACTTATTCCTGGGAGAATTTTTTTTAATTCACAAAAATTTCATTGAGATAGAAATGAAAAATTCAGAAAATTTTGGGCATGCACAGACATGTGCCAGGTGTTTTTCAAGTTCCTGGGGCCAAGACTTGAACCATGTGGTCAGTCATATGGGATCCAACTGCCTTAACCATCACACCACTGGCTGACTCAATATCAAGCATCTTTAATTTTGACTATGGGACCTTTCAAGACATAGAAAGCAATAGCTAGTTGGGACCAGCAGTTAGCGTAATGGCTATGTCGCTGGACTCCCACATAGTCGACCGCGGTTCGAGTTCCGGACCCGGTGGCTTAAACTCACGCCGGGCGCATGTGCGTGCGTGCCCAAGATCCCGAGAGGAGAATGGAGGAGAAGGGATTGCAATGTGGCCATCCCCCCTGGGGGATGATTTCTCGCTTTCTGTCTCTCTGTCTCTCTGTGTCTGTCTGGCGAGCGCACTTGCCCTATAGCAAAAACCTCTCCAAAAAAGAAAAAAAAAAAAAGAAAGCAATAGCTAGTTTAAGTCTCCACTGTTGCCTTTTAATCTTTTTTTTAAAATAATTATATTTACCTTTATTTAATTATTATTATTTTCCAATTTGACCAGATAGAGAGAGAGAAAGAGAGGGAAAGTGAGAAAGCAAGCCACCAGGTCTGAGGCCTGAACCACAACCAGCCATGTGGGAGTCCAGTGCCTTTAACAACCATGCCACCTGCTGACCCTGTCACCTTTCAATCTTAACATTACTCTCATGTTGTTGTGGAGTTAAGAATGTAGGTTTAACTGAGTTCACATATTCTCCTGTTGATTTCACATTACCTGCAGTATGTTGACTTATATGGAATTTACCATCTACTAAGACTCCCAAGCCTCTATTTTGGGTTCATGTGTTCAGAGGGGAATTTCTCTCCTTTTACTGCTGGGGAGTGGAGGGCAAGCTTTAGGGAAAGTGGAGGGCAAGAAGTCCCTGAGTCTCCTGCCATCAGGTGTTTAGTTCCTGTATACACAAAGCTTTTCTGCTCCTAATGTGGCTAGAGGTTGAGTTTCTATCCTAGGTCTTCCCCTCTTCCTGTATAACCATTATACTTCTTTTTAATCATCTTTGTCTTTGTATTTATTCTTTTTAAAATATTTATTTATTTAATTCCATTTGTTATTATTATTATTTTTTAATTTGACTAGAGAGAGACAGAGAGAGAGAAGAAAGGGAAAATGAGAAAGCAAGCTGCCAGGTCCAGGACTCGAACCACGGTCTGTCATGTGGGAATCCAGCACCTTAACCACTATGTCACATGCCAGCCTGTCTTTGTACTTATTCTTAAAAGAGAATGGTTAGGATAGAGAGAACATAGGAATTTAATTTTGAATTTAATCCTTGCTTTTATTAAATTTTGGAGCCCAGATTAACACTTTAATTTTATCTTTTTTATTTATCCAAATTTAACTGACATGTTTTTATTTATTTATTTATTTATTTATTTATTTTTGGAGAGGTTTTCGCTATAGGGTGCTTGCACTCGCCAGACAGACAGAGACATAGAGACAGAAAGCAAGAAATCACACCCCAGGGGGGATGGTCACACCGCAATCCCTTCTCCTCCATTCTCCTCTCGGGATCTTGGGCACGCACGCACACGCATCTGGTGTGAGTTTTAAGCCATCGGGTCCGGGACGCGAACCGCGGTCGACTACATGGGAGTCCAGTGACATAGCCATTATGCTAACTGCTGGTTCCCACGTGTTTTTATTTTTTGTATTAATTATTACTTTTTTTCAGGGAGGGACCTGATTATATGTCATATAACATTATTGTTCTCCATGACACTATCTGTGTATCTCTTGTATTTTCATTTAAATTATTATATATATATATTTAATAGTCAGGGAGAGAAAGTTGGAGATCTTGTCACTGGAGACCTGCTAATCTAAGGTGATTTAAATTCACTACTCTGGGCTACCCTGAGGCCTAATGGTTAAGGGAGCCAGATCCCTCATTGCAGATCATAGTTCAGAGCTCTGCCCCAGTGCCAGTATGAGAAACATGCCAGTCATGTTGCCTCATATCTTGACAGGATGAAGAAATGGAGAAGGGATTGTAGCACAACCACATCCCATTGGGAGATGTTTTCTCTCTCTCTATCTCTGCCTTCCTCTGGCTAGTGCATATGCCCTCCAGCAGGTGAAAAAAAAATCATGAGTCAAAATCATTTTTAAATAACAGTGAAACCAAGCATGAGTGCATTAAATAGAACTGTCGTCCAAGCCATATTTCTTTATCTTGTTTTGAGACATTTTGTTGGTTACTTTACTGAAAGTCAGATACACTATGTCTACTGCATCTCTTAGGCATATGACTCTAAGAAAATAATAGAACCTGGTAGTATTTATTCTTAGTGCATCTGTATTATGTCCTAAATGATTACTTCTTGTTTCCTGTCAATAATTCATTCAAGTGTCAGATTGATGAATATGAACTTTACTGTTTTTTTCTTCGTCCCCCTTTTTTCTATCCCTAGTCTTCTGGTTCCTTTGCCTTTTATTTATTTATTTTTTTTATCCTTAAAGTTTAGAGTTGGTCTGGAATAGTGCCTCTCAAACTTTAGTCTGCTAGGGATCTTGCTAAGATGCAGGTTGTATTCAAGGAGGGACGTTGATTCAGAAGTCTGGAAGGGGTCTGAGATTCTGCATTTCTAACAAACTTCTAGGTAATATTGATGTTGGTCCACAGACTACACTTTGAGCAGCTGGAGACTAGAAGACTTGGTGTTCTAGACAGAGATCTAGATTTAAGTGGTGTTCTATAGGAAGGATAACACTCTCAAGTACTTATCCCTTTCCTTACAAACCACCTGCATCCTTATCCTCCTAACAGTCAATCCCCCTCATTCTTTTTTATAAAAAAGAATTATTTTATTTATTATTATTATTTTTAAAAAGAATTATTTATTTCCATTTATTTTATTATTGTTATTTTTTTCTTTATTTGACAAGAGAGAGAGAGAGAGAGAGAGAGAGAGAGAGAAAGAGAGAGAGAAATGAGAAAACAAGCCACCAGGTCCAGGACTTGAACCATGGTTGGCCATGTGGGAATCCAGCACCCTTATCCACCATACCACCTGTTGGCCCCACATGCTATAGTTATCAGAGAGAGATAGGGAGAGAGAGAGAGAGCAGAAAAGTGAGAAAGCAAGCTGCCAGGTCTAGAACTTGAACTGCAGTTGGCTATATAGGAGGGTAGCACCCTAACCACCCCGCCACCTGCTGACTCCAATTCCCTCATTCTTTTATCTTCAAGGTCTCTGACTCCTACTGGCTGCTCTGTGACCTCTTCTCTCAACCTTGACTCCTGTTGTCTTTCTTCCTTCTTTTTACAGTCACACTGTTTGGAAGAACAGCCATAGGTTTCTTAATTCTATTCCCCCTCTGCCATCACTCCTCAACCAACAGCCCTGATCCTATCATCCTCCTCTTTGAAACTTGCCTCCCCATTCCCTACAGTTCTTTGCTGTGACACAACCCCAGCCTGGTTCTTGTTTTTCTCTCCAGCTCATCTCTTTACATTCCAGGAGCCCCAAGCTGTGCTTGACTCCCAGGGCACATTATTCTCTTTCTAATCTCCTTGCCTTAGGTCTTATTCCTCTGTCTATAAAACTCCCTACCTCCTTCACCAGGGAAACTCCTTTCATTCTTTGGATGTTCCTTTCATCATCTGTCTCCCCTTAGAAACTTAAGTTCCTATCCTTGCTTTTATTTGTTACTTGAATGATTTAATAATGATTAAAAGATGGGGTACCAAGGCTTCCCCTATCTGGGCTGTAGAATTAATATATATATATAAGAAGGTGTTATACTGACACAGTAATGGTCAATTTTATTGAAAGATTTTAAGGATATCAGTGACGTGGCAAAGTCACTGTAAATATTGTTTAAACAAAAAGGGAAGACTTATCACCGTGCAAATGAAAAGGAAGAATATTTTTAAATTAGTTTATCATTGTGTGAATTGCTGTAGCTGACCTACATAATATTCATTGGCATTATAGCTTCATGGAAATGAGGTAATGAAGTAAAAATAATATGTTTTATCAGCTGAGAATATTTTCACTAATGTTGCCGAAACAATGATGAATGCTAAGGTTTTCAGATGATAATTTGGAACTTTGACAACATCTTGCATTCAGTTCTGGGAGCAGTAAAAGACAGAGTCACTTGCTGGCTTAGAGAATGGCCTCATGTAAATCACTAAACTAAGTGAGTTTTCTGATGGTAATAGGGAATAGAGATGGAGAACTGCCTGAAAAGATGCAGATGTTGAGGATGTGATGGATTATGAGCTGATTATTCAAGCTATAGGGACTTGGGACCTGAAATAAATTACATTAAGTCCAAAAGAAACCAGGCTATGGTCAAATCAATATTTTTAATAAAATTAAAAAATATTTTCCATAGCTATAGTCCTGATTTCTCAGGCAAGAAATGCAATTTGCTATCGGATGCATTGTTGCTATGGCTCTTGCAGATAGGAGAAGGGATCAGGAGAGGTGGAGGTTGAAGGGCTAATAGACTTGAAGCAATGCAAAGTGGTCTTAATGTGTGTGTTGCAGAGAAGAGTCTTAATCATTGTACACAATGGGCATTTTGTAAATGTGAATAGAATGAGTATGAATTATGTGACATATTTAAAATTAAATGGAGTACCTATGCTTTTATTAAGCAGCTAGGCTTTATAATATGGTTTTCTGCTGACTCTATCATAGTGTCCTAGATTCCTAGGACTGTAGAGAATAAGAATTGTCAGCTTTATTAGGAAATAGCATATATTGATATAATTTCCTTTTCCCCAGGGGCATAGAACTGTTGATTAATTATTTTTTAGCTGAAATGGCTAGAGTGGGAGCTCGGGCCTCTTTACTGATCTTCTGGCCAGTCAGTCCCTGAGTAATGACTCCCTGGGTTTATGTTGCCTTTCAGCATAATACATTTATTTAAACAGAACTCTGCCTCTGGTAGGTTGGACCAGAAAACCAAGAAACCACAACTGGAGCTAAAGACAATTATTTTACACTGTGCAGCCTCATAGTCATAATAGTCTCTTTTGTGAAAAAGTGCTTGGCTATCCCAAACCTATTCCTCTTTTGAGGATGATGTCCCTGTGTGTAAGACCTGTGTGATGTAGTGGGCTGCAGGACTCTGAAATCACATAGCTTTGGGTGTAAGTCCTGATTCTGGTACTTGCTAGTACTTTGTCCTTGAGCTAGCTTTTCATGTTTTTCTCATTGTAAGCTAGTAGAGAAAACATAGAAAATTATAAAGAATAAAAATTCATATAACATATGAGCATTTTCTCTATCAAACATTCTTTGGAAGCACATTTTATACATTTATTTGATTCTAAATTATTTGATTACTTAACCATTCTTATATAGTTTAACATTGGGGATATTTCTTAGTTATACCATGATAAATAGTGTTGTGCTAAATATCCTTTTTTTTTGGGGCGGGGAGGGGTTTGCTATAGGGCGCATGTGCTTGCCGGAAAGACTGAGAGAGATAGAGAGACAGAAAGTGAGAAATCACCCCCCAGGGGGGATGGCCACACTGCAATCCCTTCTCCTCCATTCTCCTTTCAGGATCTTGGGCACGCACGCACACACGCCCTGCATGAGTTTAGGCCACGGGTCCAGGACTCGAACTGCAGTCGACTACATGGGAGTTCAGCGACATAGCCATTATGCTAACTGCTGGTCCCATCTAAATATCTTTTTTTAAAAAAGTTTTTATTCGCAATAAAGCATGTGCGCAGGACAGAGAGAGAGAGAGAGAGAGAGAGAGAGAGAGAGAGAGAAGCACTCTCTATGGATATAGTTACTCTGTAGTAATTTCCTCCAGGCTAGCCCATTGGCTCTTGGGCACTCACACACCTGCTCAATATGTTTCCAGCTGACCAGGTCAGGGGGCTAAACTGCAGCAGCCCTGTGGGCTTTGGCTTCTCTTGGATAGTATATTAACACAAAACTGACCCTTTTTAACTGAAAAAAAAAAAAAAAAAAACAACATCGTACAGGTTTCTTTTGCTTTGGGAAACTTCCCTAGGAAGGGTGTCATAGAATTTGGTTTTCCATTAAAAAACATTTTTAAAGAATTATTCACTTAATTTTATTTATTATAATTATTATTCAACTTAACGAGAGAGAGAGAGAGAGAAAGAGAGAGGAGAGAACTGCCAGGTCCAGGGCTCGAATCTAAGCAGCCATGTTGGAGTCCTGTGTCTTAACCACCATGCCATGCTGACTCCTTGTTTTACATTTTTAAATATCTGCTTTTGAAGTTCTTAATACCTGAAAACTTTTCAGAGAGGTTTTGATTTGATGGTTTATAGTTCACCAATAATAGTAGGAGAGTAAAGGGTAAGTAATTTAACTGAGCTTTAATTTTTTTGGATCTATCTTCACCATAACTTTGGGAGGATGTGTGCTAACCTAAAGCACCTAGCACAATGACTGGCAATTATTATTCATGTTTTAATGTCTGCTTTACAATATCCATGGTCCATGCAATTATCATTAAATACTCTACCACCCCCATTATCTCTTTTTATAAAAAGGAAAATAAACTTTTACAGAGTTGAGTTTGTTGTGATATAGAATTGCACATGTGAAAATTTAGCCTAATGTTCTTTTGGAAGCTGCCTTTGAAAAAAATGTATTGGCCTAAGTCTGACATGTTTGTTAGGCAAGGCTCTGCCACATGGTGGCTGAGGCTGGATGGGAGACCCGGGTTAGGTTCCTGGTCCAACCTAAAGTAACCAGGCTCAATGGCATGCATTCTAAGTATTCTAGAAATACATAACTGGGAAACTTGTGCAGTAGGATTATGACATGGCAAGACCCTGTCAAAAAAAATAAATAAATACAAGAAAAAAAAGAATTTATGAGAGGCAATGTAGATGGGAAAGAGAGTGTGATGTTAAAAGTATGTTTTTTGAAAAGGCAAAACAGGAAATTATTATAGTCCATTGAAAACTTGGTCTAACCAGCTATCACATTTATACTGGCTATTATATTTATTTATTTACTGCCAATGGATATGTTTTCTTGCTAGAGAGAGAGAGCAAAGAGGGAGAAAGCACCTCCCAACAGGCTGTGGTCACACCTCAACCTCTTCTCCTCCATTGCTCTATTCGGTCAGGATTTAGGGTAAGCGTGTTTTTCAAGCTGCTGGGGCAAGGATTCACATTATGAATGGCCATGCAAGATATGGTTCCCTTTACCCAGTAGACTATAGGGATGGCCTTACATTGATTTTAATATAGTGTCAAAGCTTATAATTCACAGTGGCTTGAAATTAATGTGTATTTCAGTTATATACACCTGGCTGATGGGAGAAGTGAGAGAGGCAGGAGGGGATCAATAGTCTTGATAGCCCAAATTGTCAGAGTAATGTAACTTAAAGGCTGTAAGCCACCTCAAAATAAGGCATAACATTGTAATTTTAATAAATAAATCAGGAAAAGGGCCAGCAAGGTGGTGTGGTGGTTAAAGGTGCTAGATTCCCACATGGCCGACCATGGTTTGAGTCCTGGATCTAGTAACTTGCTTTCTGATTTTCCGTTTCTCTCTCTCTGGTCAAATTAAAAAATAACAATAATGAATGGAATTAAATAAATAAATAATTCTTAAAGAAATAAAATAAATCAGGGAATAACCAAACTTTGTGTGTATCTTATTTTTTCTGTTTTCAGACTTTGTACTGCATAGGACACGGCGGCACTAGTTTCCTAGGGGTGCCATAACACCTTACAGTAGTCCTCCCTTATTTGTGGGGCATATTTTCAAGACCGCAGTGGATGCCTGAAATCACAGTACGGATTCTATATGTATGATGTTTCCCCCTGTGATATAGTTAAATCTATAAAGTAGGCACAATTGTATTAAAATAGAACAATTACGACAACAGACAGTAATAAAAGTTATGTGCAGATGGCCTTTCTCTCTCTCAGAATATCTTATACTGCACTATATCTGAAACTGCAGAGAGCAAAACCACGGATAAGGGGGTTTACTGTACCACAAACTGAATGTCTTAAAACAACGGAAATGTATTCTCTTATAGTTCAGGAGGCCAGAAGTCTGAAATCTAGGCGTAGGTAGATTGGTTCCTTCTGGAGGCTGTGAGGGAGAATGATCCATGCTTCTTTCCTGGCTTTTGGTGTGGCCTCACAACTTGGCTTTCTTTGGCTTCTGTGGCGTAACTCCAGTCTCTGTTCTGTGGTTGGCTGGCCTTCTTTCCTATGGCTTTTGTCTCTGTGCATCCTTTCCGCTTATAGGGACACTAGTCATTGAATTTGGGCTTGCCCTAGTTCAGCGGGACTTCATTTAAGTTTATTACATCTGCAAAGACCCCACTTCCAGGGCACATTCACAGCAGGGGGAGGAAGGTGAGGTAGTGGAGGCGCAGTTAGGACTTGAACATATGGGTTTTTTTGAGGGGGCACCATTCAACCCACTAAAGTGGCAAACTCTTTAAGTTTAAATAAAAAATCATGATCTCTTCTTTCTCCCCAGCCACTGCTGGCTCCTCTAACCTCAACTTATTGAGTCATATTATTTAATCAGTGGCACCTCATTGCCTACTGTATTTAGTTTAAGTTTTCCTTCTTGGCTCTACCCTATTTACCCAAGGTGATGTCTTACTGTAAAAAACGGCTCTCCTTAATCTTGAATTTTATTCTTCTCTCCTTATGCTGTTACTCTTGCATGGAAGGCCTTCTTTCCCTTTTTTTTGATCTAAGCGAATCTTCTCATTTCTAAGGGCCGGGGCAGAGATTGTGCTTTCTTCCCCCTACTCGCACCCCAACACCTAGTCTTGTGCTAGTATGTAAAGCTCTATAAATATTTTGATTGATTTTTGGATAAAGAAGAAGGATATAGATTGAAAATGAAATTTAAATAATGGTTTCACGTCCTTGAATCTTCAAATTCAAGTTGCTTGAGATTGATCTGTCTCGATTGCTTAAATTACCCAAGTAGACTATTGCTGTCTCTTTGTTTTTTTCTTTTTTCTTTTTTTTTTGGAGAGGTTTTCGCTATAGGGCGCGTGCGCTCGCCAGACAGACAGAGAAAGACAGAGAGACAGAAAGAGAAATCACCCCCCAGGGGGGATGGTCACGCCGCAATCCCTTCTCCTCCATTCTCCTCTCGGGATCTTGGGCACGCACGCACACATGCCCGGTGTGAGTTTTAAGCCACTGGGTCTGGGACGCGAACCGCAGTTGACTACGTGGGAGTCCAGCGACATAGCCATTACGCTAACTGCTGGTTCCCGCTTTCTCTTTGTTTTAAAACTTCTATCTGGAGTATCAGTATTGTATGTTAGTCTCATTCTGGTGCTAGCCTATTTTGGTTCTGAAATAGCATGAGGAGATGTTCCTGGCATATCAGTTACTTTTACAAGTATTGAAGTTTTTTTTTTTTTTAAGTGGTAGATATTACTTTATTTTATTTTAATTTCTTTTATACATTCAATTATTGTATCTATTAATAGAAGACAGTTTCTTATCTTTGGTGCAATATCTAAAAGAATAAGTGAAATGAGCTTTATAGTTTGTTTTATACTGATTATCATTATTGTTATATAGCTGGAAAGATTTAGGAGGTTTTTTTTTTTTTTTTTTTTCCATTGAGAATACACTGTATATTGGCTCAATCAAGCACATCAACATATGTGTTATTAACAACAAATCATTTTCCATTTCTTGTTTTCTGTATATTTTGCCTTTTTCCCCATTCTTGATTCCCTATCTCACCCTCTGCCATCTCCCACCCTCCTCCCACACTGTGTCTGGTATCTATTGGTGCTTTCTATGCCTCCCCCATTTTATTGTTTCACTAAATATCTTAATAAATCTAAATATTTTCAACAGCAAGCACAGCTGATATGTACATATCCATGAACACAAGTCTGACTTTAGGCATAAACCTCAGTGAATAGAATGAACATACTATAAAGTAGCACCTAACTAGGGCTATATAGCTTAACTGCAGTCATCAAATAGGTATTTCTAATGCCTTTTTTTTTTCTTCTGAAATTTTTTTTTATTAATTTACATTCATTCCCTGAGCATCATCACAACATTCTAAATGTGGTTTCCCATCTAGAATATACTGCATAGTGGCTTAATAATGCATGTTATCATCCATAATATTCCATTTCTACTTTCATATATATGTTTTTTACCCCATGTCTAGCCCTCTGCCCTATTCCACTCTCTTATTACACTATCTCTGCTGTCTACAGTTGTCTTCAATCCCTTTTCCCCCAACATTTCGTTGATCACACAATATCATAAATAATCTAACTACTTTCAATAGCAAGTTCAGCTGATGGTTTCAAGAAAAGCAGTTTTGAACTGGTAAGGATATTTCTTTGAAACTTAAAGCCTAGAAACAGGTTAGTATTCTGTTCAAATAGTAGGAACATGAATCTATTGATAGCTGAAGACAGGACAAAAATCCTTAAAACCGGACAACAAAGCTTAGAAGAAAAGCAGCAATATTTTAGTCAAGTCATAGGATACTGTTTCATCAGTTCAGTCTCATGTACTTAATCTTTCTTCTGTATCTGTTGAGGTTCGATGTTCCAGATTGAAATCTGGGATGTAATACTCAACTCCAGCTTTTGGCCCTACAATTAAGTTGCCCATTTTCTTAGTTTCTGAACTCTTATTTCTGTGTGTCTGCATTTAATTTTACTGACATAGCACTCCCTTAAGAACTTCTTGGAGATCCGGTCTGGTGCTGGTAAATTCTTTCAGGTTTTGTTTATCTGGGAAAGTTCGTGTCTTTTCTTCCCAAATGAACGATAACCTTGCTGGGTACAGAATTCTCGGTTGAAATTGCTTTTCCCTTAATACTTTGAATACATTTTCCCATTCTCTCCTCGCTCTCATTGTTTCCGATGAGAGGTCTGCCGTTAGTCTGATGGGATACCCTTTGTAGGTAACTTGCCTTTTTTCTCTTGCCAGTCTTAGTATCTTGTCTTTGTCTGTGGTTTTGGTCAATCTGGCTATAATGTGTCTTGGAGAAGATCTTCTTGGGTTGATTCTATTTGGGGTCCTCTGTATTTCTTGGGACTGAATCTTTGAGTGCCTCTCCAGGTTTGGAAAATTTTCTTGTAAGATTTCATGGAATAGATTATCAATGCCCTTATGAGTCTCTTCACCTTCTGGGATGCCTATTATCCGGATGTTTGGACGTTTGATGGTATCTAGTACTTCTCGCATATTATTCTCAAATTTTTGGGCCATTTTCTCAGTCTTCGCGGTGGATTTTTCTAGGCCAACCATTTTCTCTTCTACATTAGAGATTCTATTTTCTGTATGATCTAGTCTGCTTTTAATACTTTCAAGGGAGATTTTGACTTCTTGTATTATAGCCTTCATCTCTAACAGTTCCATCTGATTCTTTTGTAAAGTGTGAAATTCCTCTTTTAGATCTAGCATGAATTTCCTCACCTCCTGGAACTCTTCAACTCCTTTCTCCTTCCTCTTCAGCAGTTCCTTGTCTCTCTTCTCTTCCATCTCTGTTAGCTTTGCCATTATGAATGTTCTGAATTCTTTATCAGACATTTCCATGATTTCCATTGAACTGTGTGTGGATAAAGAGGAGCTATCCTTTTCCCTTGTGGGAGAGGTATTTTCCTGCTTCCCCATATTTCTTGTGGTCCTGCAGCGATTTCTAGTCATCTGGTGGATGGTCGGTTTCTTCCCAAACACGCGAGTTTTGGATGCTGGAGGCCCAGTTATCAGTGGGACATCTTCCTTTCTCCCCAAATGGCTAGATCACAGGAGCCATGGAGCTGTCTGCCTCTTGAAGAAGGGCTGTTCACGCGAGTTTTGGATGCTGGAGGCCCAGTTATCAGTTGCAGAAAAAGAAGCAGAGAGAGGGAAACAATACCAACAGCAAAAGAACAGACAAGAAACAGTGAAAAAGAAGAGAAAAACTTTTAAATAAATCTCAAAAGAAAAATTAATATTCAAAAAATTTCAATAAAACTCAAAAATTAGAAAACCGTGCAGCGCGCAAGTGTGCCACGCAAAATGGCTAGATCACAGGAGCCATGGAGCTGTCTGCCTGATGAAGAAGGGCTGTTTACGCGAGTTTTGGATGTTGGAGGCCCAGTTATCAGTGGGACATCTTCCTTTCTCCCCAAATGGCTAGATCACAGGAGCCATGGAGCTGTCTGCCTCTTGAAGAAGGGCTGTTCTCAGATTTAGGAGGTTTTTCTAGCCTCATCTACCTCTTTAGAAAAGGAGAAGGCATAAGGCAACATTGACTGCTTACCTTCCCTTGGGCTCAGTCTGATTCTACGAAGTTATGCAATTATAAATTTGAAGATTTATATCCCAGGGTGTTGCATTTAGGCTGTAGTTCCTATCATAGTTCAGTCAAGCCTAACTTATCCATGGTCTGGGGGATCCAGTTGCAACTCAGGTTTTGTACTATGACCAGGCCCAGAGCTAGAGACTGTTGGGAGGTTGTGAGCAGATTTATATTTCTGTTTTTTTTCATGAGCAAAAGGGTAAGAGTTCGTACAGTTTCTTTTGTCTGTGTAATATTGAATAGTTTTGTCTGTGGAGTTTGTAGCTAGGATACTGAGTAGGTATTTGCTAAGCGAATAGACTAGTGGCTGACCACACAGTACCTGCTATAAATGTGTTTGAAAATAAATATAAAAATGATCATTTGTAATCAAAACATATGATTTCATATTGCTCAATTCAAAATAGCCACTCTCAGACTCTCCACAGGCTCTCAGTGGGCTGGGCTCAGGGCTCATCTTCTCAGTCTCCCATTCAGCCCCGTTGTCAGATTTTTGTCTTTGCTCAGGGAATTCTCATTAACTGTCATTTTCTGCAGATGGGAAATGTATTCACAGAGGATCCTCTTCAGTTTTCAGTACAGCTTCTACAGAGATCTGCAAGAAACCTGAAGTAGAAAATTGGTGTGAATTGTTACTTTTATGAAATGAGTTGATAAATATTACTTTATTTTCAAGATTGCAGCAGCCAAATTCTTCCTTGCCTTTATGTTCACAGAAAAGTGATGTTATATCTTAAGAGCAGCAGTGTGCTGGTAAATGTTTAACAATAGATCCTTTCTAAGAAAAGAAGTTCTGTTTGTGATTTTCATCATGTAGAGACTCTTCTCATGGCTAATCAAGCTACGAAGGACCTTGCTGAAGTGGAGTTTGGAGCGAGGTAGGGGGGTGGGGAGGCTCTAGCAACCTCTGCCATAAGCCTGGTTTCCTAAGGGAAATGGAGGATGAGGGGACGTGCCTTAAGTCTGGCTCATGGAGTCTATGGGAATACTGAGAATAGCCCTTTTTGATCTTGTCGATTGTTCATCCATTCTGTAAATATGTATCAAGCACCTGCTACATGCCAAGCCCTGCTCTAAGTACTGGGGATATACAGTAGTAGGGAGTGGGACGAGGTTCCTGCCTTTGTGGAGTTTATATTACAGTGAAAAGTATTCAGACATTTCTAATTTTACCTTCTTGGGACTCCAGCCTTCTCATATTGTGGACACTTTGAGTCAGGGTCCCATAACACTTTATTAAATGAAGAAATTTGAGTCAAGTTTTATCACTTTTTCATCTATTAAATGAAGAAGCTAGCAAGGGCTCACTCTAGTTTTCCTGGGTGTGAAGCAGGAATTATGGAGGAGTAGGTAGACTTACTGTCTGGGTTGTCCCCATATTGGAGCCATGGAGACTCAAACCTTGCGATGCCAAGAAAATTGGCAGTGTGCCACAAAGAAGGCGGGGTGGGGCATAGAGTTAAAGAGCAGAGAAGGTAAGAGTCTTTCTTGGAATTTCAGTTTCTTAACTAATCCAGGGGAGGACTGTCGGCTGCAAACCATTCCCTATCTCTTTAAAAGTTATGACAGCTGGTAGCTCACAGAGTCGATAAACTTTTGGAAACTGAAATCATGTCTGAGAATCATGAAGGTGCAGATCCTAAAGAAGGGCAGGAAAGGGTTTGACGAGGTTGCTGATGGTGGAGCTCCAGAGAGAAGGCTGGCTTATACATTGTAGGGGAGGGAAAATAATTTCCCCTTTACAGTCTGAGTGCTGAGCTAGGATCCCTATAACAAAAGACAGATTAACAAGAAGAATGCCAACAGAAGCTTAATATATATGTCTCATATAGATACATGGGAGACACCCAGAGGAATGAATAAATCTTAAGGAGTTCTCAGGAGTGGCTTAGTACTCTAGCTTCTACAGATAGTGTCTTCAACAAAGAATACATTTTTAGAGAAGGAAAAGGACCTTGAGTCTTTAGGAGCAATATTCTATGGGAAGGCAAATGTATGGAAAACTCATGGCAGATAAAGGTTAGTTTGTAAAGTGTGTTATATAGTTTCCTCTGGTGCCATCTCTAGCTGATAATGATTTAAAGTCATCTTCTGTGATCACTTTTTGTCCTTGGTGGTAGAGAAGGGGGAAGGATATCTTTGTAAATTTATGCCTTGCTTTCAGGCAAATAGGGGGAGAGTAGAGAGCTTTTCTTTCCTCTGCTCCTTCTCAGTTGCCTTTGATTAAAAATAATCCTTGTACCAAAGTGGCGTACTTTGGGGTGGCATAATCTGCTACCCTTCAACATACTCCTTTGGAAGATTTAGGATTCTCAGTGAAGAACCTCACATCTTTCCTGTTAGAGATCATATGTCAGGCCTACTAATAGGTGGTGTAGTTTGAGGGGACGAGATTTATCCTCTAGGAAGTTAGGTCTTCAGAAGACTCAAAAGCTGGAGATAAGCAAAAGCAGAAAGGAGGCAATCTTTTTTTTTTTTTTTTTTTTTTTTAATAATCGTCGTAGTGGTTACTTGACCATATATTTGACAAAAGTCTTAGCACTATCTACTAAAAAGTGTATTGCTTAGGTAACTTATGCATTAATTGGAAAAAAATTAAAAATAGAAAAGAACATATAATACAGAAACATGTGTGCTCATTAAAAGTAACCCACTTGATCCCACAACGAATTTAATTGCTTCTTCCCTAGATAAGTAGGGTGAGGAGCTGTAGATACTCTCACAGGGGAAATCTCTGGAGATCTCCATGTCTCTACAATTATTTCCAGATCTCTGTATATTAGTCTCTGAAATTCTAGTATAACTTGATGAGAAGTTATTTTTTTTTCATTAATTATTGGAGGCCGCATAGGTTCTGGTCTGGGTTGTGGGGCTTTCCAGAGCCTCTACCCCTGCTGTCTCTTACCTAGGAATGAATGATTCGTTTGCATTCATTAGCACAGTAGCTAATGTGCGGCTGCTTTGTGCAGTATCATCTTCCTGCAAAGGTGGATGGTGGGCCATTCACCCATTCATGTTTATCAGGAATAAGCCTTGCTGTGTTCATGCTTAGGCCACCTCAGTCTTCCTGAGTAGCAAGGACATACATATTCATCATGTTGATTTGGAATTTAATTCTTGACTGTGGGGCCTTTAACCAGATGAAGAAATTTAGGCATTTTTTTCCAGTAGTAGGATCCCTGTCAGCTGCTTAGGAATGACCAGTATGTCTTCAAGTGTGAGTTTTGGATTATTACCTGCATCAGAAGTACCTTCTGGTACTTGTTAAAAATATCCATTCCTGGGATGTATTCCAAAACTACTGAGCCAGAGCCGCTGGAGTGAGATAGGAATTTGCATTTTTAATAAGTTTCTCAAGTGATTAATAGGCACACTAAAGTTTAAGAACCACCGATTTAGACTCACACACTACTATAGAGGAAAAAACCTCAGATTTCCCCTGGGGTCCCAACCTGGGTCCCATTAGAACAATCGCAGACTGCCTGATCCTTGAATTAAACCTGGAAGGCTGTGTGGCTTAGCCTTTCCATTCAAATTAGGGTCCCCACACAATCTGGGTGGGCAAAAGGAGGATAAGGACAAAGCCCCTTCATTGTTATGTAAACTTTGCAGCTAGCAAGCCCAGGTCAAGAAGTCATTTCAACTGAAGGTAAATGCAATAAATTATTTCATTTTTAGCTGCTAAGGCTTAATGCTACTAACATATTATGAAACCACGGTATTTGCATAATAATTGACCAGAGGGAGATCAATATGAGTACACACTCTGTGTGCTCCTGACATGCTTTGTAGCTCTAGTATTTTTGTGTTAAGTGTGTGTGAATTCTTTCAACTCAAAGTTTTAAGACTCAATTCAGCCTACGCACCTAGATGAGGAAAAAACAACACAGATATCCCTAGTTGAAGTCCAGTGCTGTAATTTTTTAGATGTGAAAATCAAGATGAGGGTGACTTATGCAGGTATGTCAGGGCTGGAACAAGCCCCCAGGTTTTGTTCGTTCTAGGTCATGGTTCTTCCCTTCGTTAGGCTGCCTCCCAACAGGAGGGACACATCCTTGTAAATCCTCTGCTACATTTCAGTTCTTGGCAGAGAAAATTCAATATTCCCATTTCTAAAGACACATTGTATAGTGTTCCCCTGTGAAAGCAGAGAAGTTGCATTGCATGGATCTATTCAGTATGAGATTCGGAGAAATCGTGGCTTCTTTTCTGTGTCTTGTTCTACATCCATGAGTGATCACTTCTTACAGTGCATGGCTGAAATGATCTAGACCAGGGGACTGCCCTCAGTGCCTATGAGGGCAGGTGTATTGTAATTATCAAGTCCTATGATAATTGTGGCACAGTAATTAATTGGAAGAGTTGTCTCTAATTTACTTTGGAGACCTACAGGTGATTCAGTTAATGGGCTGAAGCAGCTGCCTAGGTGGAAGGAGGTGTCTGGGTTTGCTTTTATTTTACATTTCTATTTTCTTCTTTGCCACATTTTTACTTGGTTTGCTTTGGAATCATTGTGGCTTTTAAAAAGAGCGTAGATACATTTCTTACTGTGGAATTAGCAGGAAAAAAATATTCAATTAATCAGAGCAGGGTTTGCTCAATTCTTTAGAAGATGCTGATGAGAGTGAATTTTTATGTCTTTTTTTTTTTGAGAGTTTTTTTTTTTTTTTTTTTTTTTTTTTTTTTTAATGTGTGGGGTTG
>NW_006160123.1:3769040-3785657 GCF_000334495.1 Tupaia belangeri chinensis
AGCCCAAGGAGTGTGGGCACCACTGGAAACGGAGACCCACCTGGAAAGGGACTCCCCGCTGGAGCCTCCAGAAGGACCCAGCCCGGCGGGCACCCAGTTTTAGCCTAGGGAGGTGGATTTTTTTTTTTTTTTTTTTTTTGGATTTTTTTTTTTTTTTTTTTTTTTTTTTTTTTGCTATATAGCGTGTGTGCTCACTAGACAGACAGAGAGAGACAGAGAGACATAAAGTGAGATATCACCCCCCAGGGGGGATGGCCACGCTGCAATCCCTTCTCCTCCATTCTCCTCTCGGGATCTTGGGCACGCACGCACATGCGCCCAGTGTGAGTTTAAGCCACCTGGTCCAGGACTCGAACTGCAGTCGACTACATGGGAGTCCAGCGACATAGGTGGAAGGAGGTCTGGTCCAAGAGTGAATTTTTATTTTTATTTTTTTCAAGTGTTCTTTGTGATAGTTGGTAAAGTGATGTTTTCTAGAGTATGTGGTTGAGCTTTTTTGAGTAGCAGGGGTAACATAAGTTAGTCACGCAGTGTAAATGTCTTGGTTAAGGATCAGGAATTTAGAGCTATTTCTCTTTCTCTGTCTTTTAAAGTTTTCTTATTTTTTCTATGAGTGAGATACACAGAGATAGTACACACCCCCAACAGTGTCTTATGTTTATTTATTTATTTTTTTAGTCTGCTATAGGGTGTGTGCTCACTGGAAAGAGACAGAGAGAGAGAGAGAGAGAGAGAGAAAGAGAGAGTGAGAAATTAACTACTCATGCCTTAATCCTTCGCTCTCCGCTCTCCCCTCGGGAGTTTGAGCACACACACATGCCTGGTGTGTCCTTCAAGCTACTGGGTCTGAGACTTGAACCACTTATTTGGCCATGTGGGATCCAGCTGCCCTAAACTCCATGTCACCTGTTCCCCACTCCCCAACTCCCCAAAACAGGGTCTTGATCTCACAATCTGCTACTAGCTCCAGCCAGCCCCGGATCACGGGCACATTCATGCTTCATGTACTTAAGGTGGTCTCCTCATGCAGCATGGAACTTGCCCATGTAGGTCAGCCTCACAGGGTAGCTGGACCCATGGAGCTCTTTTCAAAGAGAAAAAAAAAATCTTAAAGGTAGTAGACAGTTTGAGGTTTGAGTCAGTGGTTTAAATCTTAAATGACCATGATTGTGTAGCCTTTACTGCTTGCTGCATACTCAGTATCATCCTCGTATTATTATTTACTTAAAGGACTCTGATTTTTGTTTAAAACAACAGTTTGCCCAGATAAAAATACTTCCCAGGCTCCATTGCAGGTAGGGTGGCTATGTCACCCAGGTCTGACCAGTGGGTTATAAGTGGAGATTAACTGGGTAGAGCTCTGGAATGCCATTTTTCCTGTGAAAAGGTAAACTAAGCTGGGACATACCTTTTGCCCTTGACATTTTTTTTTTTTTAATGTCAGTAGCCCTCTCTCTTTTTTTTTTTCCAACTGTGTGAATTAAACACCTAGGGAGGTAAAAACTATCTTGCAACTAAGGACACCAGTCACATGCTAGGAATGGTAGAGCGGGAAGTTAGAAATCTGAGTCCTTGCCTTGATGACTTCTGGAGCAGCTGCCTCATCCCTCTTCTGGAATTTGGGTTACATGGAAAAAAACAACCTTTATTAGTTTAAGCCATTGTAGTTGTATTTCTGATACACAAAGTCAAACACAGCCCTGGGAAACTGTTGGTCAGGTGGTCCTTGTAAGAGGCATATGTAATTATAACATTTATCAGTGGTTCAACCATTGGCTTATTTTTGTGTTCTACATGGAGCAGTGCCTAACAGCAGTCAGGTATTACCTGCACTGTTTGTAGACCTTTGTTGAAGGAGGATTACATCAAATGTAAGAGCAGTCAAGAGCCAAGAGGTTGGTGTGACTCCTTTGTTTTAAGGGGATGAGCCCAGGAGGATTTGCCTACAACTCACAAGGAAGCTTTGTGGGTGCTCCCAGGTGACTCCTTCTAAGAGAAGGTGTTTAGACAGACCTCTTTTTTATTTTTCCTACTTTGGGTCAGAGTTGTTGGTCCAGGATCACATCCAGCCATAGATTTTATTTTAGGTAGTTCCACTGAACAGGTTTCTCTAATAGATTTGTTTAATATCAAATAAATGTGTTTATTCACTTTTTTTATTTAATGAGAGTCTGGTGAGGGAGGGCAGGGGAGTTGCACAGAAGGAGAGAGAGAGAGAGAGAGAGAGAGAAAGAGAGAGAGATTGATTGATTGATTGATTTGGTAGAGTCTTCCCATTGTAATTCTGTGGCCCAGTTAGCAGGATTACTGGTGTGTGCTACTGTGTTTGGTGTGTTCAGGTTGGTCCAGGATCCAACCTGGTTCTTCCATATGGCCCCAGTCTGGCCCAGTGGACCCTAGAATTTGTGTAGCTGTAGCTGCACCAGCAAATAACCATATTTCCAAACAAAAATTTGTCATTGGAATTCTGTAACCATTTCATATTGCCTATTCTTTTTGCTATGTGCAAATTACATTTTCTGGATTTTACTGTTATGTATGTAAGAAACACAGATAATAATAGATTGCTAATTCCATTTGCTTAGAAAGGAAAATAATTACATGTGAATGTTTCAGGACCTTTAGGCCTATGAAGAGGAAAATTGTCGAAGAATCACATCACCTACTGTAGACTGTGTTTATACGCCATTATAATATTTTTCAAACCTTGGGCAACTATAGACCACTTAGCGGGTGCTTCATGCATTAGTAGACCATCATTTGTTGTAAAGAAATAAAAAAATAAATAAATGCTGGCCCTGTAACCTAGTGAATAAGGGAGCTCTTTGATAAAAGTTTGTGATAGAAACACACAGGCAGGTGAAATAATTGTCTGATATATTCCTTGACAGTTGGCTAGACCTCCTTCACTTGTGTGAAATCATCTCATTTCTATATTCCCATTTTCTGTTTGCATTAGACTGAGTTTCACTGCTTATATTTGAAACATTATTGTGAGGTCTACTGTATTCATTGCTATTTTTGTTGCTATGTTTAACCCAAAATGAACACTTTTGAACAATCCATTCATTTGTGTGAACCGGGGGTAAAACACAACACCTTAGTAACAGTAAAAAACGCAAATATTATTAACAAACAGTGACACACAAAGATTTTATAAATATGTTAACAGAGACCAGAGGCACCAAGTTCTGCCTTTAAGAGTATGGTGATCATTAAGAACATAATAGGGCAGTTATGAAAATTTTTAATTAATTTTGCACTTCAAATTTAAGATATTAAAGTATATCTCCTGACTGGCATATCCCCACTGGACCACTTGACTTTTTGATTGCCTGTGAATCCTACACTGTTAGGTCCTTTGATGACACAGTAGGTTATAAAGCAGTACCTTTTATGAGGACATTTCAAAGTTTATCCATTCATTTATCAGCATTAATTGAGTACTAACTACATGTAGCCACTTTGTTAGATGCTGGAGATATAAAGATGAACAAGATACAGTTCCTTCCCCTAGGGAGCTCTAACATGTGGTTATTGGGGAAGACAGAAACACCAACAGATTGTTATAATTCATTGTGCTAAGTGCAGTGCTGGAGAGATGCCATCGAGAACACACATGGAACATGGAGATAGCAAGAAGTTCAGAGCAGCTGGAATGTACATTTTAAGGTAGAGAGTGGTGAACGGTGAGGCTGGAGGGTGTGCAGAAACCATATTCCACAAGGCTGAATGCGACTGGTTAGAAAGCTTGGAGTTTGTCCCTGGACCTCAGAGGGCCACAGAGTGTTTATAAACAGGGCAGTAACAAGGGTAGGTTTATGTTTTAGAAAGATCATTCTGCTGGCTGTGTGAAGGATGAACTTGATGGAGGCTAGCATAGAAAGGAGACCAGTTAAGGGGCTATTATAGAATTCTTGATAAGCTATAATGAGTGCTCAGACAAAGGCATGGCGATAGGGGGCAAGAGTTGGTGACAAATTCAAGAAGTGTAGAAGATAAAATTGTGAAGATTTGGTGGTTGACTAGATATGGGAGTGAAGCTGGGTTAAGGCAGAGGCAAGATGATACTTAGTTCTCTAGACTGGGCTTCTGGGATGGTGCCGAGAGAGAGAGAGAGAGAGACAGAGAGAGAGAGAGAGAGAGATTGAATTCAGGAGAAGCAGTTGAGGTAAAACAGGGCATATAGGAGATAAAATAGTAAGCCCTAAGTATTGTACAAATTGAATATGCAGTATCTGTGGAATACCCAGTTTGATATAAGAATCTAAAGCTTGAGAGTATAAATGTGGAAGTCAGAATAGGTGTTAGCCCAAATTACAAGAGTGGATGAATTCACCTAATGAGAGTGGGTGGTTTAGATAGCTAATTTAAATAATGATAATAAATATAATGTAGAAAAGAAGAGGGAAATACTAGGCACAATGGTACATGCATGTAATCTTAGCTATTTGGGAGACTGAAGCATGAGGATCATGAGTTTGAGGCTAGCCTGGGCAACATGGTGAGACCCTGTCTAAAGAAACTAATAATAGTAAATGAAACACATGTGGAAGAAGAGCAGGCCCACCCATGAAGGAGACAGTGAAGGAATGGTAAGAGAGGTGGGGGGAGAACTGGTAGTGAAGTGTCTCTGAAGGAACGAGAACAGAGAGTTTCCAGAAGAGAGTGATCGATGGCATCAAACCCAGCAGAAAAATACCAATGTCCATGGGAGGCAGAGTAATGCATGGTGGATGACCTTTGGACAGAAACATTTCAGAAGAGTGGTAAGGGTAGATTACCATGGTTTTAATGTGAGTGGGAAATAAAAAAGTACAGAGATAATTTGTTTCTTCCTTTTAAGCCATCAAAGTCAGAGTTTAATAAATCCAATAAATTTTCTAGCTAAAGTTCTGAATGTTGAGAAGGCTGAGTATGTTCAGTGTGTGAGCAAATGAAATGAAGAGGTCAAGACTATTGGAGTTGATAAGTAGAGGAATTGTGGATCTGGTTACCCACATCAGACTTTGAAATTATCCTAGATAATGGCAAGCCCTGAGGAAGAAAGAGACAGTGAGGTAGGGGCTAAAAGTTTCAGCCAGCAAGAGGGAACTTCTTGGAGACTGGCAGATTACAGAAATAAAGTTAGAGTAGAAGGAGATGTAGCCAGATAATATGAGCTTTAAAGAAGCCAGGGTTTTAGGGGATCAGCAGTTAGCATAATGGTTATGTCGCTGGACCCCCATGTAGTCGACCATGGTTTGAGTCCCAGACCCAGTGGCTTAAAACTCATGCTGGGTGTGTGTGCGTGCATGCCAAGATCCCGAGAGGATAATGAAAGAGAAGGGATTGCAGCGTGGCCATCTGCCCTAGGGGGTGATTTCTCACTTTCTGTTTCTCTGTCTCTGTCTGTCTGACAAGCACATGCACCCTACAGCCAAACAAACCAACCAACAAGCAAAAAACACCCCCCCCCCCATACCACACACAGAAAAAGAAGCCAGGGTTTTATATAAATACGGAAGGGCACTGTGTCAGATGTAGGAATGGGGAGGGAAAAATATGATGACTTAATTCCCAACCTTGAGGTGGAGCTCATGGGAGAATGAAGACCATCCAGTGAGAGAGCTGGACCTTTGGGTTTTAGTCAAGTTCTAAGGCTACAGGGAATCGTCTGTGATATAGGTAGGTTACTATCAAATGTTAGTCCTCATCATGTGACAAACGTTCCAGAGAGTATAGTGAGAGGTTAGAGAAGGAAGAGAGTAGGGGGAGCAAGCTCAGGGAGGGAAAGCTTGAGCATGTGGGGATAAGAGTGGAAGAGAGTAAAATTTTTGGATGTAAGACAAGGATGTGTAGTGGAGTTAACTGAACTCAAGATTTCAATTGATCATTGGAATAAAGTTGTTTTAAGTGTTCTGCAGTCACCTAAAAATCAAAATCAACTCAATGGCCACTGACCTGTAGCTGTCTAGGATGTGTGGTATCTGTGTCCATAGTCTTCCACATCACAGAATGAGGTCCATGAATTGACTAAGGCTTCAGCACTGGACAGAGAGTGATGAAACTGGGTTTTAAATCTAGATCTGCTTCTAACCTGCTTTATAAACTTGGCAAATCACTTTCTTCTTCTTCTTTTTTTTTTTGGAGAGTTTTTTGCTATAGAGCATACACGCTCACCAGAAAGACAAGAGAGAAAGACAGAAAACGAGAAATCACCACCGAGGGGGATGGCCACGCCACAATCCCTTCTCCATTCTCCTCTGGGGATCTTGGGCACGCATGTACACTTGCCCGTCGTGAGTTTAAGCTGCCAGTTCCAGGCCTCGAACCATGGTCAACTACATGGGAGTCCAGTGACATAGCCATTACACTAACTGCTGGTCCCCAACTTTCTTCATTCTTAAGGCCTCATTTTCTTTGTTTTTAAAGTGAGGGTAGGCTTGATGATCTCTGAAATGATAGCTTGATCCCATCTATTCTCTAGTTTTTCTTCTATTGAATGTGGTGCTTATGATAGCATTTGGTATCATTATAGCACTCAATAAATTGTCTTTCTAATCTTTGCCAATCCCCTAGCCATATGCAAGCAAGTCCAGCAATGCCTGCTCCTATCTTACCCCATCTATGACATTCAGGAAGGACTGTGGCTACAGTGCCCAATTATAATACATAGCAATTTCTTCAGTATTCTGCTCATCTGACTTCAGAAGATTGCCCTTCGGTTAGCTAATCCTTCCTGACTGTCATTCTGGTCATTTACTTTTTATCTTATTTTCTTCTTTGGTATAATAGTGAGCTTTAGTATCCAAGGAACTTTTGAAAAAATAATTATTTATTTACTTTTATTTATCATTATTATTATTATCCAATTTGAGAAGAGAGACAGAGAGAGAGGGCTAGTGACTACAAGCCACCAGGTCCAGGACTTGGACCACGGTTGACTATGTGGGAGTCCAGTACCTGTAACCACCATGCCACCTACAGGTCCCATCCAACTTGAAAAAAGTTTCATAACTGAAGGTGGGAATCCTTGTACACTGTCATGAATGCAAATTAACAGGTACAGGCATTATGGAAAACAATATAGAGGTTCCTAAAAAAATTTCAAAATAGATCTACCGTACGATCCAGCAATCCCACTTCTGAGTATATGTCAAAGAAAATAAAATCAGGATTTTGCAGAGAACTGTATTACCATGTTCATAGCAGCATTATTCAGTCACGAGTCAACTTAAGTGTCCATCAGTAGATGAATGGATAGAGAAAATTTGGTATATATTTATGTACAAAGGAATATTATTCAGCCTTAAGAAAGAAGGGAATCCTGTCATTTGCAACAATGTGGATGAACCTGGAGGATATTATTATGCTACATGAAATAAGTCAGTCATGAAAAGACAAATACTGTTACTATATTGGGTTATCTGGGAAGTCATGACACATTTTTGAACAGAAAAATATGTCATGACTTTCCTGACAACCTAATATTACCTTATTTATATGTGGAATCTACAAAAATCAAACTCACAGAAGCAGAGAATAGAATAGTGTTTGCCAAGGGCTTGGGGATGAGAGAACATGGGGTTAAAGGATACAAAGTTTTACTTATGTAGAACAAATAAGTTTTGAAGCTCTATTGTACAGAAGAGATCCATTGTACTCTAGTTAACTATTGAATTGTGTTTTACAATTTGCTAATAGAATAGATTTTTTTAAAAAAAGTTCATGTATTTCCTTCATGAGAGAGTGAGAAAGGAAGAGAAAAAGAAAAACAGGGGTACCCTTGATGCGGTTGAGGTAGACCGGATATGTGAGTCTGGAGCTGCCCTGTATGGATGAGACATACAGCCATATTGCCTGGACTATTGTGAATGGACCAAGATAGTCAATCTTAAATGTTTTCACCACACATACTGTGGTGCTCCTGTGGCCGACTTCAGTTTGAATCTCAGCACTGGCAACTTGAAAAATGCACTGGGCATGTGTGTATGCATGCCCCAAATCCCAATAGGGTGAAAAAATAGAAGAGGAGGGATTTCAGCGTGTCTAGGCCCATTTGGAAGGAGTTTCTCCCTCTTCCTGTGTCTCTCTCTCTCTTAGTCTCCGGTGAGCACATATGCCCTCTGGCAAAATAAAAAAAAAAAAAGAATGAAAAGAAGAAAAATAGAATAAAACAAAATTAAACAGGCAAGGCATACAAGCTCTGAAACTGGAAAAGAAGGCTTCATTGTGAGTCGAGGAAGTAAACTTTTCCTGTCTTGATTCTGAGACCATCCTGAAGGGATAAAAGATATTGTAGGCACTTAGTCTCTGAGGATCTGTGTGGCCACTGCAAAAATTTAGCACCATAAAATATGCTAAGAAAAATGATAGTTTTCATGAAATAGTAGATAAGCCATTTCACAATCACAGCAATAGAAATTAAAGTATTAACATTAGCATAAACATAAACATCACTCATTTCTACCTCTTGCATTGGAACAACTGGTTGAACACTGGAGAACTGCAGCTCCCATGGATCCAGAATTCAAGAAGATCAGGGAGAAGGTGGGTGTAAAATCCCTTTTTTTTTTTTTTTTTTTTTTGAGTGATTTTTTGCTCTAGGGCGCATGTGCTTGCTGGAGAGACAGTGAGACAGAGACACCAAAAATAAGAGATCACTCCCCAGGGGGGATGGTTATGCCACAATCCCTTCTCCTCTTTACTCCTATTGGGATATTGGGCCTGGTGTGCTTTTTATTTTATTTTTTATTTTGGAGAGGTTTTTTGCTATAGGGCACGTGTGCTCGCCAGACAGACAGAGAGAGACAGAGAGACAGAAAGCAAGAAATCACCCCCCGGGGGGATGGTCATGCTGCACTCCCTTCTCCTCCATTCTCCTCTCGGGATCTTGGGCACACACGTACACGCGCCTGGTGTGAGTTTTAAGCCACCGGGTCTGGGATGTGAACCGCAGTTGACTACATGAGAGCCCAGCGACATAGCCATTACGCTAACTGCTGGTTCCCAACCTGGTGTGCTTTTCAAGACACTGGGTCTGGGACTTGAACTGTGCAGTCGGGTATGTGGGATCCAACTGCCTTAACCACCACACCACCAGCTGGCCCCACATGTTTCATATCCATTTTAATTGCATGTTAGCAGAACCATGAAAGGAGTCACTAGCATATGAAAGTGAAAACATTTTTATTCCACTGCCCAATATTCTTTTTCTTCTTTTTGAAGTATTCTTTTAATTTTTTTAAGCAGATAAAGGCTTACTTAATTTAAACGATTATCTGAGTAATAGCCAATGCCACTATGTACAGACAAGAGACGATGAGTATTATTTCTTGGTCTTTTCCTCCTTGGACAGAGGCTTGATGATCTCTTCCTTCTTGGCCTGGAGGCGCTCATCACGGCACTTGGGTGCTTCCTTGGTCTTAGATCTGTGGGCCTCAGCCTGATCTGCCAGGAGCTTTTTGTGAGCTTTGTCTGCCTTCAGTTTGTTAATGTGCTCCACGTGAATCCGCTTGTTCTTGAACACATCTCCCTTCACCCTCAGGTACAGGCTGTGATCCATGTGGTGATCAATCTTCTTAGATTCACGGTATCTTCTGAGCAGCCAGTGCAGAATCCTCATTCTTCTCATCCAGGTCACCTTCTCTGGCATTCTAGCATTGGCTAGAAGAATTTCCTTCACTTATCTACACCCATATGCCTGCCCTTCCAGTGACCCAAGGTGTTTTATGGCATCGGGCCTGGGAATGGACAGTCACAGGCTTGTGGATGATCAGCACATCTTTTATCTGCTTCCAGATCTGCTGACGGGAATTGGCTTTGGCAGTTTCATTGGTCTCATTGGGGTCCAACCAGACCTTCCTTTTGCCACAGCAGAGTACACTAGAGCTGCAGCCTGAGCATACTCATGGCTGCGGCCATAGGGACTAAAATATTCTTTTTAAAAAGCCAAACTTTAGGAGGAATCTAGAATAGATTCAGATATAAATAATACATACTAGATCAATCAGTTGATGACAGTTAATAAGAGTGTGTGTGTGAAAATTCTTTGAGTTAAGCAAGATGATGAGACTGTTTTAAACTTTTATCATACTTCATAGTTTTGAAAGATTTTCACATTATCTTATTTGATTTTTTTCAACAAATGCATTAGGTAAAGGGGACTAGCAGTATAGTAACCTTTTGTAGGTAAAGAAATTGAGTCAAAATGAATGAGTAGCAAACTGGATGAGAATCTGGTGGCTGACTCTTGATATATTGGCCTTCCTGATACTCACCATCATTTATAAATATATAGCACTGAAAAGCTCAATATTTATGAATCAACTTTGTTTATGTGGGAAAACATATGCATTTCTCTAGGAGTGCTTTAAAATGTCAGCTCAAAGAGTGATATGAACATGTGTCCATTCATTGTGGATCCTTCAAAGACAAATATTTCCCTCAAAATTAATCTTACCAACAAATTATGACTACCCTTGTAGTTTAAGAAACAGTAGACATTGATATTTATATTGTTTTTGTAAATGGTTGCTTTTACTTTATCAGGCTCAAAAAGTGTGATAGTAGTTCTTATATTTAGAAATTTTAAAACTTCTAACTTATGTAGGTAGAATGAAGCCACAGTACCAAACAAAAGCAAATCCATTCTGCCTGCCATAAACTAATGGTGGTATTGATGTGTACTGGCTTCTGTTTTTGTTAGTCTATGGTAGACGCATATTTTCTAGGCTTATACTTGATTTTGAGAGATTTTTAGGTAATATCTATGAAAACAATAAGAAACAATATTTAATTACTTCCATTAATTAAAAAAAATTTTTGAAAGAGGACACATGTGCTCACTGGAGAAAGAGAGAAAGGGAAAGTGAGAAAGCATATTCCCCTTGGGGCATAGTCATGCTACGATCCCTTTTCCTTCCCCTCTCCCTTCATTCAGGATTTTAGACGTGCATACATACATGCCCAGTGTGTTTACTCAAGCCATCAGGTCCAAAATTCAAATTATGCAGTCAGGCATGTGGTATCCAGCTGCTTTAACCACCACTCCACAGTCTGGTCCAGTTACTTCATTCTTACTGACTCTTAAAGTAAAGATGAGGGACCAGCAGTTGGCGTAGTGGCTATGTCGCTGGACTCCTATATAGTCGACCATGGTTCGAGTCCTGGACCTGGTGGCTTAAACTCACACCAGGCGCGTGTGCGTGCATGCCCAAAATCTGGAGAGGAGAATGGAGGAGAAGGGATTGCTGTGTGGCCATCCCCCCTGGGGGGTGATTTCTCGCTTTCTGTCTCTCTGTCTCTCTTTGTCTTTCTGGCAAGCGCACGTGCCCTATAGCAAAAACCTCTCAAAAAAAAAAAAAAGTAAAGATAATAAAAGATGAAAAGACATGAATGAATTCTTCAACTATGCAAAACATGAATCACTGGACACCTGTATGTTTCTGAAAGACTTTGGCAGTTTCATTGGTCTCATTGGTACAAATCATGTAATATATGCAAACTGCTGTCCTGATGCAGTCAACAATATAAAATGAGAATAAAAAAAAATGATTGAGGAAATGGAAGAGCTTGGAATTTGTTACTCCAGAAGGATCAGTCAGTATAAAAAAATGAATACTAACTAACTTAATATTTATTTAGAAGAAGATGAGGAAAAGGCTTGGTCTGGTGAAAATGGGTGGTTTTACTGGCTTTAGAATGGGTCCCATCAACAAATCATTCACGTGAGGAGAGTTATTGGTGAGTGCCTGATGTAATCCTCAAGAATAGTCAACTCTTGAGGAGTCACTAAGGAGAAGGATTGTTACTTACCTCTACAAGTGAGTTTTGGGAAAAGATATCCTCTTTTAAGGAAGATCAGTGAAAAGAGGAGGATGATGACTAGTGTTGAAGTTTGGAATCATTCGCCTATGTAATGGAAGGTCATATACAGACTACAAATTTAAGCATGTCACATAAGATTTATGCACAGCTTCTTGATAGCTAATTTTTATATAATCAATTTTGACCTCTTCATATTGTTAGGTTTCAATAAAAGCGTGACTAGTTGATTTCATTTTACCCAGTAATTTGCACATCTGTCTTGGAAAACTAATCAGAAATACTAACCCAGAGTAAATTTTATCTGTGCGAAATTGACCATCTGGCTTTGTACTTTTCTGCTTAGTGATAAAAATGTGGTTAATGAATGGATTGGCCAAAATGAGGACCAAGAAGAGAACAAGATGTGAGCTGAATGGCAATCACAGGGGTTGGGTGGCTGCTGGTGGTGGTGCAGATGCACGATGCTCATAGAGGTGTCAGTGTGTCCCACTTGGTTGGCTTACTAGGAAGATACTTCACCTTCTATCGAATAACCTTAATAAGAAGAACTTTAGTTCATGTCTGGTTAACTTCTTTTTAAATTTTATTTTATTTATTATTATAATCTTTTTTATACTACATTGAATCACATGTATCTTTACAGTGTATTACATTTCTTTTTCCAGCAGGAATTCCATGCATATCAGTCAAGACAGAGATATTACTATCCACATCATCATCATCAAATAGCTTTTCATAATTTTTTTCAGATTATTATTATTCTCATTTTTTAAAACATTCATTCACTATGTATCATTTGTCTTCTAAAAAGAATTTACCCAACATGAAATACTTCTCAGACCAGTCCAGTTGAGAATACTACACATGTTACCATCAACAGCTAATAAACCACATCTGTGTCCCACTAGTATCATGCCTCTGTATTTGTTCTCTTTCTATCCTTCTCTATACTCTTGCCTTCTCCTGCCCCGTCCCACACTGTCTTCAGCATCCATAACCATTTTCACTGCTTTTATGCCCTCCAGTATTTCGATCTCTACCATAAAGTGCAGACGGTCAGTATATAAGTGGATACATACAATATCTTTCTTTCATATCCTGGCTTGCTTCACTCAGCAATAGAGCCTCCATATTTGATCACTTTCTATCAAATACCAGGGTCTTGTTGTTGTTGTTGTTGTTTTTTCTGGCTGAATAGTATTCCATAGCGTATATATGCCACACTTATTCCATCTGTTCATCTGTTTGTGGACATTTGGGTTGGTTCCATGTCTTAGCGATTGTGAATAATGTAATAAACATTGATATGTAAGCACTTTTCTGATCGAACATTCTTCTGTACTTTGGGTAGATACCCAGAAGTGGGATTGCTGGATCAAATGGTAGTTCTATTTGTAGATCTTTTAGGAGCCTCCATATTGTTTTCCACGGTAGCTGAACCAGTTTACATTCCCACCAACAGTGTAGGAGAGTTCTCCTTTCACCACATCCCCACCAACACTTATCACTTATTGTATTTTTAATCTTTGCCATTCTGACAGGGGTTAGGTGGTATCTCATTGTGGTTTTTAGGTCTGGTTAGCTTCTTCAAGAATGAAGAGCTAGTGTACAATCCAAGGTCACCCATGAGATTCACAGATTCAGTAGCTCTGTGCTGCTGCAGCCAGAGTTGGAGTTTTCAATCCTATCCTGTCTTTTTCGCCTTTGACATCCTCACTTTGCAGACACCTGGACCAGAAATCTTTTAGTTACATTTGATTTCTCTCTCTTCTTCATTTTCAAATCTAATCTGGAACCAAGTCCAATTGATTCTACCCCTGAAAAGCTTCCTATGTCATCTATCACTTCCCTAGACCAGATCTTGTCACCTGAAATACAGTGCAGTAAAAAGTTGGGTTCAGGAATTTGACCTGCTTTGGGAATCCGATATTGCCACCCTCTATCTTTATGACTTTGAAAAATCTACTTAACTTCTTTAAACCACCCTTTTTTCCTCAGAAAAAAGAAGTTAGTAATGGTACCTATTTTATGAAGTCACCTTGGATATATATATATATATATATATTTTTTTTTTTTTTTGGAGAGGTTTTCGCTATAGGGCGCGTGCGCTCTCCAGACAGACAGAGAGAGACATAGAGACAGAAAGCGAGAAATCACCCCCCAGGGGGAATGGTCATGCCGCAATCCCTTCTCCTCCATTCTCCTCTCGGGATCTTGGGCACGCACACACACGCGCCCAGCGTGAGTTTTAAGTCACCGGGTCCGGGACGTGAACCATGGTCGACTACGTGGGAGTCCAGCAACATAGCCATTACGCTAACTGCTGGTTCCCGAATGTTAATAGCAAATACAAATAGAGTGCTTCATGTTCAGTCAGTGTTAGCTATCAGAACCTAATATATATAACGGACTCTTAGTTGGTTTTTATTTTTCTAATCTTTTGCATCTACAAGTAATTTTTCCTACTGCTGTTAGAGCTATTTTCTGAAAGCACTATTTGGATTTTATTACTTGCATAAATAAGTACAATATACACACATACACAACAGCAGCAGCAGCAGCAGCAAGAACAACACAATGAAAGTCTTCTTCCTGGCACCTTATTACCTATGGGATTGAGTTGGTCTTTCATGACATTCTGCAGTCAAATCCCATTCTGCTTTCCCAGCTTCATGTTCTGTTGTGCCCAGTTGTCCATGTGTGCTTCCCCTTCCACTTCTCTCATCTCTGCACACTCACGAACTTTTAGCTTTCTCTGTACCTTTGATTGCATTCTCCTTCAATAGGGAATGAACACTCATCTGCCCTCACCTACTATTTTTTCAAGGACTACCTACCAAGTCAGATTTTATACATTTTATTTTATCATAAAATAGTTGTACATCTATGATCTTGTCTTGCCTTAAAAGAGCTTACTGGGTTGTTTTCATGCCTCTGCCACCATCACATTCTAACCTTGTTCATGTAGGGAACTTTTATTGGAATCTTTGTGTTCTCCATAGAGCCCAACTCAGTGGGTTGCATATTTGCAAGTGCTCAGGAAATAAATGCTGAACTGGATAAAATAATTATAGCTTCATTAGCCCTTGCCATTTAACAGCAGTCTCATTTGCTAATTCAGGGTTTATTTCGGAATGTCTTTCCATTTTAGCTTTTGGGTCACACAGCAGGGATCAGTATCAGTATAGAGCATGGTGCTGACGTTAGATACATGTAGGAGCTTTGAATTAAAAGCCCAGTTGGTTAGATTCCTAGGAAAGTTGACTTTTTTGGTTGCTAGGATATCATGTAATGAAAAGGTGTCAATCCATCAGGCATTGGTCATATGAATGGATGGAAAAGAGTTGGGCAGATACTCTTGAGATGAAGGGAGAGGACTTTGAGTTTATACAGGGAGGCTTGGAAAAGGGTTTAAAAGCCTTTATCCACTGACTGATGAGGAACCACAGGAGAGTGTTAGGGCATGTGGCCAATTTGACAATTGAAAGTACCTTCAGCATGTGGTGGGCACAACCTGTTGTGTTCTAGTACTGTTAAAGATGATGAGACCTGGGCCAACAGGTGGCATGGTGGTTAATGCACTAGATTCCCAAATGGCCAGCAGTGGTTTGAGTCCCAGAATTGGTGGCTTGCTTTCTCATTTTCTCTCTCTGGTGAGCACATGTGTCATATAGCAAGTTTTGAAAATAATGATAATAAATGAAATTAAGCAAATAATTTTAAAAAACAAAGGTGCTGAGACCTGCATTGGGGAAGGGAGGTTATACTGTATTTCCCTCTACAGAAATACTTGGCAATGAAATATATTCCTACATCCCTATTCTTCACTTTGCTATGTGTGGTGAGGTTTGGGAGGAATGGTTTATTAGTCCTCACTTTTTCATTATAGAATTTCTGTACTCATTGATATTATGCTAGATGGGGACCTCAAATAAACCTCTCAAAGGTTATTTTTTACTGCTCCATTAAGCTCCTGATTTAGTGTTCTTCCTCTTTTATAGGCTATTAACCCATTAAGCATCTGATGAAAGTTCTAGACTCATTTCTTAGTGAAATATACATGTTTATAGATACTTTAAATTTTTCATGTAATTTCAGATAGTTTACTGATCCTCCCAAAGTCTATTCAGGTAGCTCCTTACTCAAATTCCATGCTTGCTAGCCTGGCTCTGTAGCTTGGTTAAGCGGCTGGATCCCACATGGCTGTCCATGCTGTTTGAATCTTCGATGGGGCAGCTTGAGAAACATGCTAGGCACATGTGCATGCAGGCCCAAAATCCCAAAAAGAGGGAGAGATGGAGGAGAAGGGATTGCAGGCATGCCCATGTCTCATAGGGGATGCTTCCTCTTCTTCCTCTCTCTCTGTCTCTTTGTCTCTCTCTCTGGTAAGTGTGTGTATTTCCTCCAGCACATCCCACACAGATATTGCATGCTTGCCAGCAATATTAGTTTTTTATTATTGCATAACAAATGACCACAACTCTGTGGCTTAAGCAACCCAAACTTAGTATCTTAAAGTTTTTATGGGCCAGGAGTCTGGGCACTGGAAGGTGGATCCTCTGCTCAGAGTCTCCCCAGGCTGAAATCAATGTGTCAGCTGGGGCTGCAATTTCGTCTGAGGCTTTCTCATCTGAGCTTCTCTTCTACGTCACTCAGCTCATGGCAGATTTCATTTCTTTGCAGGTCTAAGACAGGGTTCTTTCTCATTCTCTTACTGGCTATTGCTAGAAATAGCTCCTAGAAACCCACTCTCACGTCTCAGTGACATGGCCATCTCACAACATGGCACCTTACTTCAAAGTCAGC
>NW_006160123.1:3785688-3788868 GCF_000334495.1 Tupaia belangeri chinensis
TCAGTCCAGTTTGCAAAGACAGCATCTCATATATCATGCTGTGCATTCAAGGGAGTGACTCCAGATCGTATCCACAGGTCCCATCCACACTCAAGGAGAAATAGACTAGGGGTTGGAAATCTTGGGCCATTTTAGAGTTCTGCTTATCATGCCAACTCTCTGTTATGTTAGTTTTTCAGTGTTGCTATTACAACATACTGATGAATCAACATAAACTGTGAAATGACACAGATAATATGTTGTCAATAAAGTACAGGAATTTACCATTTTTTTCTAATAAGAGTAGAGTTATGGTTATTCCTGAAATGTTGTCACTCTTCTTCACTGGCTCTCTTGAAAGGAATAGAAGTGGATGGAGTTACTTTAGCACCCCATGGCAGGCTGATAATATAAATATAAAATATACAGGCCCTAAGCCCTGGAATTTATGGATATTTGCTTTTTATGGTAAAAGGGATTTTGAGCATAGGATTAAATTAAGGATCTTGAGATCTAGATTATCTGGGTGGGTTCCAAACATAATCACAAATGTTTTTATATACATAGGAATATTCATATTCATATGTTTAAATATATATATTTATTTGTAAGAGAAAGGCAGAGGGAGCTTTGACTACAGAAGGAGGAGATGTAACAATGAGAGTAGGTGGTTGGAATGACAAGAGGAAGGGACCATAAGCCATGAGCAGGCAGCCTCCAGAAGCGAGACAAGCAAGGACACTGATTTTCTCTGAGAGCTTCTGAAGGATTGGCCCTATTGTTACCTTGGTGTTGGCCTAGTGAAACTAATTCCGGACTTCTAGCCTCCAGAACTGTAAGAAAATAAGTTGATGTTGTTTTAAGCCATTAAGTTCGTGGGAGTTTGTTACAGTAGGCCTAAGAAGTTATCATACCCCCTAATAACTGCATGTAATTTTAGATATACCGATAGACATCATCACCCCACACCTACTATTTCTACTTTTATTTTTTTAACTATACACTCAGACTATTTGGGAATACGGGGCCAGCAAGTGGCGGGGTGGTTAAGGGTGTTGGACCCCCACATGGCAGACGATAGTTTGAGTCGTGGACCTGGCAGTTCACTTTCTCACTTTCTCTCTCTCTCTCTCTTTCTCTTTCTTTCTCTGTCCCTCTCTGGTCAAATTAAAATAAATAAGGTTGAATAAAATAATTCTTAAGTTAAAAAAAGACTATTTGGGAATAGAGTTGTAAGAGAGAGAACTAGATGGAGATTATCTCTAAGAATCAAATGTGAATGGGGTAAAGGATCAATATTCTGCTATTTCAGGGAGACAGTAGGCCTTTGAAAAGAGGTTAAAAGAAATGATAAAATAAAAAGATAAGCAAAAGAATAATGAAAGAAAGAATTAAAAAAGTGGAAAATCATGGAGAAAATGAAGATGTAGGGAAGATAGAGAAGAAAAGAAAGGGCCCAGAAGCACAATTTATCACTGCAGGCTTGCTCTGTAAACAGCTTGTGACAAGTGGCTTCTTTTTGGGAGGATTGATGTCTCAGGGCTAGACCTCTGGGAGCCAAGGAGCCTGCCAGAGGTCGGCATCATGACAGGGCTGTTTCTTCCCCACAGCTTGGCAGAGATGTCGTATGGGCAGCTTGCTGCAGCCTCTCATGGCTTCAACTGCTGTGTCTGGGACTCCAGATCCAAGAGTCTCCACTTGCTTTAAAACAGTTTTATGGAGGAAATGATATAGAGTATTTCTTATTGCACCTAATCTAAGTATTTTTAAAAATACTCGTGGTAGAGTCTTTTCTAAAGTAAAATTTTGAATCCTTAAACTGTTACTGTTCAGGTATTCACTGGCCACCTTGTCAAGACCCACATCAGAATCTCCATGCAGAGGACCCAGGCTATAGCTGTGGCCAAAACATGGGGTTTTCGTACAAGAAAAATAAAGTGAATTAAGCCTGAGAAAAAACAGAAACCCCCCGAAGGGTCCTTCCTTCCTCTTTTCCTTCTTTCAGAAGTGTAGACTGAAATGCGGCGCTGCTGCTGGAACAGAATGCACTCATCTGGAACCTTAGATGTCTCAGAAAACATTCTGTCAGGCTAAGGTGCTTTCTTGGGCAACACTTACGTTAGTAGCAAGCCCATCCTCCTTTTATGAAGTCAGACGTATTACCTTGCAGAAGACAAATCCTACAGGTGAAGGGCAAGAGTCTGAAGAGAAAGAGACCCTGGCCAGGCTCCTCTTGCTTCTTCCTTTTTGTACCCTCTAGGCAGCCCCTGCATTTAATGAACTGCAGGGAGGATTGGTGAGCTGATTGGTGACTTACATTTTAGTCTATTCTCATTTATTTGAAACTGTTGGATTAAATGGACTAATGTTAGCACTGATTAAGGATGTCTGTCTTAAAGCCCTTTTCTTGAGCATTTATGAAAGTTACATAAAGAAAATATTAGATCATCTCAAAAGTCATGCATTTTTGCATAGAAAACCCCCTAAAATATGTCATGACTTTTCTGACAACCCAATCAAGCACAGCAAGTCTTCTGGAAAAATAGCTTTTTTTATAATTAATTTTATTTTAGGTATTGTTATTATTATTATTGTTTAATTTGCTATAGTCATCAGAGAGAAAGAGGGGGGGACGTGAGAAAGCAAGCCACCAGGTATGGGACTTGAACTGCAGTCGGCTATGTGGGAATCCAGCACCCCAACCACTGTGTCACCTGCTGGCCCAAGAAAAATAGTTTTTAAAATTACTGTGTGCTGGGAGGATTCAGCTGGTGGGGTGGTAGTTAAGGCGCTGGACTCCCACATGGCTGACTGCAGTTTGGGTCCCAGATCTGGTGACTTGAAAATCATGCCAGGCATGTGTGTGTGTGTGAGGAGAATGAAGAAGAGATTGTGACATGGCTGTGCTCCCCGGGGAGTGATTTCTCACTTCCTCTTTCACTGTTTTGGTCTCTCCAAGTGCAAGCACCATTTGGGGAGAAAAAAAGTTGCCGTGTACTGGGCAAACTGAGTGGTGCATCAGGAACGTGCTGCTCAAGCAAAGCTGGGTATACAGGGAGGATCAGAGGTTTGATCAGCCTGTACAGGCTGGGCACATGTGCCCATGATCTGGTGGCTGGGAAGGCTGGGGTGGGGGTGGGGATGGGGGCATGAGACCCTTTTCTCTCTTTTTTCTCATGAAATAAGTTTTAACAAATTAAA
>NW_006160123.1:3789095-3799844 GCF_000334495.1 Tupaia belangeri chinensis
GGCAGCAGGAAACTCAGTCCAGTTTGCAAAGACAGCATCTCATATATCATGCTGTGCATTCAAGGGAGTGACTCCAGATCGTATCCACAGGTCCCATCCACACTCAAGGAGAAATAGACTAGGGGTTGGAAATCTTGGGCCATTTTAGAGTTCTGCTTATCATGCCAACTCTCTGTTATGTTAGTTTTTCAGTGTTGCTATTACAACATACTGATGAATCAACATAAACTGTGAAATGACACAGATAATATGTTGTCAATAAAGTACAGGAATTTACCATTTTTTTCTAATAAGAGTAGAGTTATGGTTATTCCTGAAATGTTGTCACTCTTCTTCACTGGCTCTCTTGAAAGGAATAGAAGTGGATGGAGTTACTTTAGCACCCCATGGCAGGCTGATAATATAAATATAAAATATACAGGCCCTAAGCCCTGGAATTTATGGATATTTGCTTTTTATGGTAAAAGGGATTTTGAGCATAGGATTAAATTAAGGATCTTGAGATCTAGATTATCTGGGTGGGTTCCAAACATAATCACAAATGTTTTTATATACATAGGAATATTCATATTCATATGTTTAAATATATATATTTATTTGTAAGAGAAAGGCAGAGGGAGCTTTGACTACAGAAGGAGGAGATGTAACAATGAGAGTAGGTGGTTGGAATGACAAGAGGAAGGGACCATAAGCCATGAGCAGGCAGCCTCCAGAAGCGAGACAAGCAAGGACACTGATTTTCTCTGAGAGCTTCTGAAGGATTGGCCCTATTGTTACCTTGGTGTTGGCCTAGTGAAACTAATTCCGGACTTCTAGCCTCCAGAACTGTAAGAAAATAAGTTGATGTTGTTTTAAGCCATTAAGTTCGTGGGAGTTTGTTACAGTAGGCCTAAGAAGTTATCATACCCCCTAATAACTGCATGTAATTTTAGATATACCGATAGACATCATCACCCCACACCTACTATTTCTACTTTTATTTTTTTAACTATACACTCAGACTATTTGGGAATACGGGGCCAGCAAGTGGCGGGGTGGTTAAGGGTGTTGGACCCCCACATGGCAGACGATAGTTTGAGTCGTGGACCTGGCAGTTCACTTTCTCACTTTCTCTCTCTCTCTCTCTTTCTCTTTCTTTCTCTGTCCCTCTCTGGTCAAATTAAAATAAATAAGGTTGAATAAAATAATTCTTAAGTTAAAAAAAGACTATTTGGGAATAGAGTTGTAAGAGAGAGAACTAGATGGAGATTATCTCTAAGAATCAAATGTGAATGGGGTAAAGGATCAATATTCTGCTATTTCAGGGAGACAGTAGGCCTTTGAAAAGAGGTTAAAAGAAATGATAAAATAAAAAGATAAGCAAAAGAATAATGAAAGAAAGAATTAAAAAAGTGGAAAATCATGGAGAAAATGAAGATGTAGGGAAGATAGAGAAGAAAAGAAAGGGCCCAGAAGCACAATTTATCACTGCAGGCTTGCTCTGTAAACAGCTTGTGACAAGTGGCTTCTTTTTGGGAGGATTGATGTCTCAGGGCTAGACCTCTGGGAGCCAAGGAGCCTGCCAGAGGTCGGCATCATGACAGGGCTGTTTCTTCCCCACAGCTTGGCAGAGATGTCGTATGGGCAGCTTGCTGCAGCCTCTCATGGCTTCAACTGCTGTGTCTGGGACTCCAGATCCAAGAGTCTCCACTTGCTTTAAAACAGTTTTATGGAGGAAATGATATAGAGTATTTCTTATTGCACCTAATCTAAGTATTTTTAAAAATACTCGTGGTAGAGTCTTTTCTAAAGTAAAATTTTGAATCCTTAAACTGTTACTGTTCAGGTATTCACTGGCCACCTTGTCAAGACCCACATCAGAATCTCCATGCAGAGGACCCAGGCTATAGCTGTGGCCAAAACATGGGGTTTTCGTACAAGAAAAATAAAGTGAATTAAGCCTGAGAAAAAACAGAAACCCCCCGAAGGGTCCTTCCTTCCTCTTTTCCTTCTTTCAGAAGTGTAGACTGAAATGCGGCGCTGCTGCTGGAACAGAATGCACTCATCTGGAACCTTAGATGTCTCAGAAAACATTCTGTCAGGCTAAGGTGCTTTCTTGGGCAACACTTACGTTAGTAGCAAGCCCATCCTCCTTTTATGAAGTCAGACGTATTACCTTGCAGAAGACAAATCCTACAGGTGAAGGGCAAGAGTCTGAAGAGAAAGAGACCCTGGCCAGGCTCCTCTTGCTTCTTCCTTTTTGTACCCTCTAGGCAGCCCCTGCATTTAATGAACTGCAGGGAGGATTGGTGAGCTGATTGGTGACTTACATTTTAGTCTATTCTCATTTATTTGAAACTGTTGGATTAAATGGACTAATGTTAGCACTGATTAAGGATGTCTGTCTTAAAGCCCTTTTCTTGAGCATTTATGAAAGTTACATAAAGAAAATATTAGATCATCTCAAAAGTCATGCATTTTTGCATAGAAAACCCCCTAAAATATGTCATGACTTTTCTGACAACCCAATCAAGCACAGCAAGTCTTCTGGAAAAATAGCTTTTTTTATAATTAATTTTATTTTAGGTATTGTTATTATTATTATTGTTTAATTTGCTATAGTCATCAGAGAGAAAGAGGGGGGGACGTGAGAAAGCAAGCCACCAGGTATGGGACTTGAACTGCAGTCGGCTATGTGGGAATCCAGCACCCCAACCACTGTGTCACCTGCTGGCCCAAGAAAAATAGTTTTTAAAATTACTGTGTGCTGGGAGGATTCAGCTGGTGGGGTGGTAGTTAAGGCGCTGGACTCCCACATGGCTGACTGCAGTTTGGGTCCCAGATCTGGTGACTTGAAAATCATGCCAGGCATGTGTGTGTGTGTGAGGAGAATGAAGAAGAGATTGTGACATGGCTGTGCTCCCCGGGGAGTGATTTCTCACTTCCTCTTTCACTGTTTTGGTCTCTCCAAGTGCAAGCACCATTTGGGGAGAAAAAAAGTTGCCGTGTACTGGGCAAACTGAGTGGTGCATCAGGAACGTGCTGCTCAAGCAAAGCTGGGTATACAGGGAGGATCAGAGGTTTGATCAGCCTGTACAGGCTGGGCACATGTGCCCATGATCTGGTGGCTGGGAAGGCTGGGGTGGGGGTGGGGATCTGGGCATGAGACCCTTTTCTCTCTTTTTTCTCATGAAATAAGTTTTAAAAAATTAAATTATTATGTACATAAAATGTTCCTCTGCTTTTGAGTGTCTTTTTTTTTAAAAGAATTATTTTATTTAACTTTATTTATTTATATTTTAATTTGACCAGAGGGAGACAGAGAGGGGAAGTGAGAAAGCAAGCCACCAAGTCTGGGACTTGAACCACAGCCGGCCATGTGGGAATCCAGCGTCCTTAATCATCATGCCACCTACTGGCCCCCTGGGTAACTTTTTTGGCTGCCCTAGATAAGATGCTTAGCAATGTGCAAATTCTGGTGGAGAAATGGCCAGGTCATTAATTTTTGCTTTATATCTCATTGTGTGTCCTACTTAAATCTTCTGATCCAACCACTGCAACTATAGTCAGGCAGCTAATGGAGTGGAAATTCCACAGGAGAAAAAGGTCCCAAACAATTCCCTAGACCAGAGGTAGAATTGCCAAGGTTCCAGGCAAGGTACTTGAGCATGTCATCTTGTTAAAAGGCCCATGGCTTATTTGGGCTAATAGTTCAATACTGATTCTAAAGATCTGAAATAGTCATCTTAAAGTCTGATATGTAGTTACTGGTTCATTTGTAAACTACATCTTTAACTTTTTTTTTTTTTTGAATGAGAAATTTCTGAACTGAAATACTAGAAACTTTCCAGCTGACAACCAGCGGATGTCTCTGATATGAACTGATGGCAGATATCCTGCTGGGCACAATATTTATCTCTCTCTTACAGGGTATAGACTGTTAAATGAGGACTGTCATTTAAAAAATGAGAGTGGGGGCCAGCAGGTGACATGGTCGTTAAGGGCACTGGACTTCCACATGGCTGACTGCGGTTCAAGTCCCAAATCTGGTGGCTTGCTTTCTCACTTTCTCTTTATGTCCCTCTCTGGTCAAATATAAATAAATAAATAAATAAAGAAAGAAAGAAAGAAAGAAAGAAAGTTAAATAACTGACTCCTAAAAGATTTATTTCACAAAGCCTCATTCAAGTTATAGTTTCTTAGGTTGATACTAAAATATAGTTTTATAATTAAATTATTTCAAATACATTCATATTATACATAAAGTAATTTCACATTATATATTTCTGAAAATATTAACTGCCGTGGCTGCATTATATCATGGCTGAGAAACTTTGCTAGCTGTCATAATTGTGTAGCATTTTTTTTTCTTAGATAAGGAGGTGTGTGGAGGCTTTTTACCCAGAGGTAATTGACTTCAGTCACAGTTTGCTGAGATATTAGATTCTCAGAATATTTTAGAAATTTATTGGGGCAATGAAGAACAGAATACTTGCAAACAAGACTTATCTCAAAACCTTCATTAGGCAAGTTTCTCTTTTCCAGGGTATTTGGTGCTAATTCTTTTAGCTGTTCTACCTGGCACTGGTTTTTCCAATGGAGACAGTTACTGGGTATTTTAAAATGCCCAGCACTGTAATAATTAAGAATGAAATGTATGTTTCATTTTGAAGTGGGCCATTAGCACTGAGAAAGTTGCAAAAGATAGAGTGTAAATACACAAGAGTAAAGTCAAGCAGGCTCTTCATGACTCAGAGTAGTAGCATCATGCTAAAATCTCTGAGGTCCAAGTTGGCTTCTCCCATAAAAACTAGGGCAAGCCTGAGTTGTCCGATCTCTTTTGTTGCTCTTATTTAGACAACCACAAGGGGTATGGTTGGTAATTAAAAAAAGATTATAAATGAAGGCATTTTCTCAACAGGCATTCCAAAATTACAGCTAACTAAGGAGGTAGAATCAGGAGACCAGGAATATTGGCCATTGACCCTGTGTGTGAGGCAGGTTGGTCCTTTTACTGCCCTGTGTCTTAAGTTTGCCCCCAGAACCTCCAAGCTGACACCATTGCTTCTGTTCTCCTTTGCAGAGACATGGAGCATGCACAAGGGGAAGAGCGCTTCAGGTGCCCTGGGCAGGAAGGACTGTGCCATTCCCAGTCTTGGCAATGCCAGAGTCACTGTTGGTTGGCTGGAGCTTATCAGCCTGGATCCTTGCCTGCCCCAGGAATGAATTTAAAATACTTTATCTTTTGCATTGTCCATCTTTGTAGAGAAAATAGAGTCAGGATGATTTAGTCTGACTCCCTTACTTCCTATCTTATCGTGGTTGTCCACAGGACAAAACACTTATGTTATCAGTTGTAGTGTGCTTGCTCACTTGTGATGTAATTATGACTTTACTGTTTTACGCCATTGTGTGTAAAATGTGTGTGCATGTGTCACAGTTTGTCTTTGACAATGAGCCGCTATTGTTTGCAGCCCCTTTAAGGGGAAGGGGGCACCTACCTGGTCAGCTAGCTAATTCTGCTAGTTCAACCCTGATGGTCTCGGCTCAACTTAACTTTGGCTCAGCTCAACTTCAGCTCAGCTCTGCGTGCTGTGAGCTCTGAGAGGGAGGAAGCGCTTTCTGAGTGCTCTCTGTGCATTACAAGCTCCAAGAAGGAGGAAGCACTTTGTAGCACTACTAAGAGCTCTATGAGCTCCCCCTGAACTTCAGCCAATAAACAACATGTTAGTTCCTCGGGTCTTTTTCCAACTCCCTGCATCTCAGTTTGACCTACCCTTTGGAGGAAGAACCTTGCAAAACAATCCTCTCACTAATGAAAACTATGTATCTGCTTGTTCCTTCATGCATACTTGTCATTGGATGGCTCATTTTTTGCTTTCATTTTTACTCTAGTGTTGTTTTAGTGAAGTATCACTCACCTTGAAGTCTAAGAGCCAATGAATATATATTTTTGCTTAGAGTGATTTTTGCTATAGGGAATCTGTGCTCGCTAGAGAGAGAGAGAAACAGAAAGGCAGAAAGTAAGAAATCCCCCTACCCTCACCAGGGGGATGGCCACACTGAAATACCTTCTCTTCCATTCTCCTCTCGGGATTTTGGGCACTCACACACATGCGCATACCCAGCGTGGCTTTTAAGCTGTTGGGTCTGGGGCTTGAACCACAGTTGACTACATGGGAATCCAGTGATGTAACCATTATGCCATCTGCTGGTTCAAAGAGCCAGTGAATTAATAGAAGTGGACTGTGTTCAATTTTAACCATTTCTGAAATTAGTAGATATAACAGTGACTTTTTCTTTTTGATTTAAGCCTTTTAATTGTGTTAACCATATGCATTGTTTTGCAGCTGATCTCTGCAACTTTTCAGTTTTTAATCTATGCTCATTAAACAATAACTCCCTTTTCTTCTCACTCCCCAGCCTCTGGTAACCACTAATCTATTTTCTGTCTCTAAGTCTAACTACTTTAGATACCTCGTATGAGGAATCATACAGGACTTGCCTTTTTGTGACTGTGTTATATCGTTCAGTATAATGTGCTCATGCTTCATCTATGTTGTGGTATGTGACAGGGTTTCCTTTCCTTTTAAGGCTAATGTTCCTTGGGGCTGGCAGGTGTCATGGTTAAGGCACTGGACTCCCTTGTGGTCAACCATGGTTTGAGTCCTGGACCTGGAGGCCTGCTTTTTCACTTTCTCTCTCTCTCTCTCTGTCTTTCTCTGGTTAAATTAAGAAATAAGAATAATAAGTAAAAGTTTTTAAAGAGGTTAATGTTCCATTGTGTGTATATATTTTCTTTACGCACTCATCTGTCCCTGGACATTTAGCTACTGCCACCTCTTGGCTATTGTGAATAATATTGCAATGAATATGGATATGCAAATACCTCATAAGATTCAGTTTTCAGTATTTTTGAAAGTATACTCGGAAGTGGGATTGCTGGATCGTACTTGTATTGCAGTTCTATTTTTAATTTTTTGAAAAAGCTCCGTAATGTTTTCCAGAACAGCTTGCCCCATTTTACATTCCCACCAGCAGTGAATGCTGGTTCCAGTCTCTCTTCGTCCTTGCCAGTGCATGCTACTTTTTGTTTCTGGTAGTGGCCATCCTAATGTGCATGAGGTGAGGTCTCATCGTGGTTGTAATTTGTGTTTCTATGATGATTAGTCATGTTGAGCATCTTTTTATATATTTGTTGGCTACTTGTATATCTTCTCTGGAGAATGTCTATTCAAGTTCTTTCCTTTATTTATTGATTTACTTATGTTTTGAGAGGTTTTCGCTATAGGGCGCATGTGCTTGCCAGAAAGACAAAGAGAGACAGAGAGACAGAAAGTGAGAAACCACCGCCCCGGGGGAATGACCATGCCGCAATCCCTTCTCCTCCATTCTCCTCTCAGGATCTTGGGCACACATGCACACACGCCTGGCGTGAGTTTAAGCCACTGGGTCCGGGAATTGAACTGCAGTCGACTACATGGGAGTCCAGCAACATAGCCATTACACCAACTGCTGGTTCCTCCTTTTTTTCTGATGATAGAAAATGTGTGCATGAGAGAGAGAGAGAGAGAGAGAGAGAGAGAGAGAGAGAGAGAGAGAGAAGCACCCTTCATAGGGTCTCATCATGCTGAGATCTCCTTTTGCAAGCTCTTCAGCTCCGCAGGATGCTGGGTATTTGTGTATATACCCAGAGCGTTTTTAAGCCAGTCTGGGGATTTGAACCCATGGTCAGCCATATGACTTCCAGTTTTGGGTTTATCAATCCATTAATCCATGAATGAGTTAATTCATTCATGAGGACAGAGCCCTCATGACCTAATTGTCTCTTATACAGTCTCATCTCTTAATATAGTTAGAATAGCAGTTAAGTCTCAGCTTAAGTTTAAGGAGGACAAACCCTATTCAAACCATAGTAATTCTTAGTTATTCTTCTAATGGTAGTCCCCCTGCTTATGGGAATTTTTTACATTCTGGGTTGTTATGTTCCCTATAGAGCAGTTTTTATTTATTTCTGCCAAAGTCTCAGGAATTCTACTAGTTCAGAGCTAAACTTTATATTTAATTACTAATTTGGGATTCCCATGCCTATGCTTGGTACAACCTTAAGTTTTATTTGTAACAGGAAAACTTTTTTCCTTACCCAGACCTCCTGCCTGGCAGTAAACTTTCTTCTTTCTCCTACCCACAAGCAGAGTTTTTCTAGTCACCTTTTCAGATTGGTCTAGTCACCTTTTCCAGATATGGGTCTCAGCTCTATATGGGTGTCTTGTTTCTAGCTATCAGACTTGCCCTTTCTCCCCATGGACATTAAAACCTCAGCCTATGGTCCTGAGGCCTCCATGGACAGCTGTTGTTTCAGCACTGGCCTAGAATTTCCTCTGAGGCTGGAACCGGCAGTTGGTGTAATGGCTATGTCGCTGGACTCCTATGTATTTGTCCATGGTTTAAGTCCCAGATTCCGTGGCTTAAACTCACACTGGGCATGTGTGCATGGTGCCCAAGATTCCAAGAGGAGAATGGAGGAGAAGGGATTGTGGCATGGCCATTCCCCCTGGGGGGTGATTTCTTGCTTTCTATCTCTCTTTCTCTCTTTCTGGAGAGCACACATGCCCTATAGCAAAAATCTCTCAAAACCCCGCCCCCTCAGAAAAAGCAGAATTTCCTCTGAGGCTTTCACTTTTTACTTCTAGGCTTATGATTCATTATTTTTATTTTTAATGTGTTATTTCTCTTTTACAAAGAGACAGAGAGGGATGGAGAGAAGAAAGTACCCTCAATGGGGCATGGTCATGCCACAATCCCTTCTCTCCCATCTTTTCTCCTTTTGGGATTTTGGGCATGCACACACATACACCTGGCATGTTTTTAAAATGGCCAGGTCTGGGACTCAAACTGTGTGGTTTGCCATGTGGGATCCAGCTGTCTTAGATGCCAGGCCACAGGCTGACCCCATGTGCTGCTTATTACACATTTATATAAATTATATGTAGCACAGCCAAGTTTTTCAAACTCAACCAATAAATATATGTCAAATGCTTACCCTGGAACTTCTACATATTGCTGATATTAACAACAAACAAGTCAAATAAAGTTCATCATTAGCAGCTAGCCTCCAAGATGGTTCTAGTACTTGTCTACCTCTACTCTCGATAGTAATAACCCCTCTGAGTGTGGTTGGACTTCGTGACTCAATTCTAAGGAATAGACTAAGGCAGCGTGTGACTTGGAGACTAGATCTTAAAAGACATTGTAGCATCATGGTCTTACTCTGCCTTGGGTTAGTCACTCTGGGAGAAGCCAGCTGCCATGTCTTCAGAGAAGCTATGAAGAGATTCACATGGCAAGAAACCAAGATATCTTGCCAACAGCCTTGTGGGTGAGCTGTCTCTGGAGAGAATTCTCCAGGCTCTGATACCTTCAGATAACTCTTAGCATGGCTGACAGCTTGACCAAAGCCTCCTGACAGACCCTGAACCAGACCACCCAGCTAAACCATTTATGTATTCCTGACTCCTGAGATAATAGATTTGTTTAGTTTAGTTTAGTTTAGATTTTTGCCTTAGGGTACATGTGCTTGCTGGGGAGGGAGAGAGGAGAGGAAAGGAAAGGAGAGGACAGGAGAGGACAGGAGAGGCAAGGTGAGATCACTCTCCAGAAGGGATGGTCATGCCACAATTCCTTCTCCTTCATTCTTTTCTTGGGATTTTGGGCATGCACACAAAAGTGCCTGGTGTGATTTTCAGGCCGCCGGATCTGGGTCTTGAACTGTGGTTGGCTGTGTGGGAATCCAGCACCTTAACCAGAATGCCACCTGCTGCCCCAAATGTTTGTTGTTTTAAGATTCCAGTTTTGGGGTAATTTGTCATGCAATAGATGACTCTTAGATTGTCAGGGATGTCATGACATATTTTCCTGTTTTTCGATCCAAAAATGCATTAGGACTTTCCTGACAACCTAATAATACACCATCTAAAGATTATATTTGTACAAGAGGTGGACAGGAAACAAATCAATGATATAACTGAAGAAAGTAGTAAGTGCTATAAAGAAAACAAAGCAGAGAACAGCCCTTCTTCAAGAGACAGACAGCTCCATGGCTCCTGCGATCTAGCCATTTTGGGAGAAAGGAAGATGTCCCACTGATAACTGGGCCTCCAGCATACAAAACTCGCGTGATTGAACTTCCAAGTTTGGGAAGAAACCGACCATCCACCAGATGACTAGAAATCACTGGAAGACCACAAGAAATATGGGGAAGCAGGAAAATACCTCTCCCACAAGGGAAACAGATAGCTCCTCTTCATCCACACACAGTTCAATGGAAATCATGGAAATGTCTGATAAAGAATTCAGAACATTCATAATGGCAAAGCTAACAGAGATGGAAGAGAAGAGCGACAAGGAACTGCTGAAGAGGAAGGAGTTCCAGGAGGTGAGGAAATTCATGCAAGATCTAAAAGAGGAATTTCACTCTTTACAAAAGAATCAGATGGAACTGTTAGAGATGAAGGCTATAATACAAGAAGTCAAAATCTCCCTTGAAAGTATTAAAAGCAGACTAGATCATATAGAAAATAGAATCTCTAATGTAGAAGAGAAAATGGCTGGCCTAGAAAAATCCACCATGACGACTGAGAAAATGGACCAAAAATTTGAGAATAATATGCGAGAAGTACTAGATACAATTAAACGTCCAAACATCCAGATAATAGGCATCCCAGAGGGTGAAGAGACTCATAAGGGCATTGATAATCTATTCCATGAAAT
>NW_006160123.1:3800724-3801734 GCF_000334495.1 Tupaia belangeri chinensis
GGGCAGAGGGTCAGACATGGGGTAAAAAACATATATAAATGAAAGTAGTAATGGAATTTTATGGATGATAACATGCATGCTTAAACCACTATGCAGTTTACTCTAGAGGGGAAACCACATTTAGTATGTTGTGATGATGCTCAGGGAATGAATGTAAATTAAAAAAAAAATTCAGAGAAAAAAATACTAAAACTGTTACCAAAATTTAAAGAAAAAACTGTGTATTTGATGACCACAGTAAGCTATATAGCCCCAGCTAGGTACCATTTTATAGTATGTTCATTCTACTCACTGAGGTTTATGCCTAAAGTCAGACATGGGTTCTTGTGTATGTAAATATCAGCTGTGCTTGCTATTGCAAATATTTAGACAAATTAAGTACATTAACAAATCAATTAAATGGGGGGGGGAAGTCATAGAAAGCAATCATGGATACCAGAGACAATGGGAGGAGGGTTGGACAGGGCAGAGGGTTAGGGATAGGGAATCAAGGATGGCAAAAAAAGAGAAAAAACTCAAAATATACAAGACATAAGAAATGGAAAATTGTTCGCAAAATATACAAGACATAAGAAATGAAAAATTGTTGATAACACATATGTTGATGTGCTTGATTGAGCCAACAGACAGTGTATTTTGGATGAAAAATTCATTTTGTATACTGTAATGATGTATAGCATATTAATGTTAAAAAAAGAAAAATAAATTAATAAATAAAAAATAGGAAAAAAAAAGAAAACAAAGCATAACATGATGCGATAAAGGTATGTGGCTATTGTAGATAGTATGACCAGGTGATGTGCTTCGTTTGGCTGGTACGGCAAGCTTTAAGCTATTTGATTTCCAGTCCCTTTAAATTAGGTACACTTCAGGACCAGCAATTAGCATAATGGCTACGTTGCTGGACTCCCATGTAGTCAACCGCGGTTCGAGTCCTGGACCCAGTGGCTTAAACTCACGCTGGGCGCGTGTGCATGCGTGCCCAAGATCCCGAGAGGAGAATGGAGGAG
>NW_006160123.1:3801954-3818715 GCF_000334495.1 Tupaia belangeri chinensis
GAGAGGAGAATGGAGGAGAAGGGATTGCGGCGTGGCCATCCCCCCTGGGGGGTGATTTCTCGCTTTCTGTCTCTCTCTGTCTCTGTCTGTCTGGCGAGCGCACACACCCTATAGCAAAAACCTCTCCAAAAAAAAAATATATATATTATGCATGCTTCCTCCCCCGTCCAAACATTGACCAGAGAGGAGGCATATTGCAGTTGGTAAGAGTGTGGTTCTTGGGTCAAATTGCTTGGGTTTGAATCTTGCCTCGTTCACTTACTGTGTGATCTTCATCAAGCTATGTACCTCTCTGGATCTGTTTCTTCATCTTTAAAATGGGGTTTATAATTGTATCGCTCTTATGCGCGTTATGAGCTGTAAATGAAAGTGTATGTGTAAGGTGTTTGGAACATAGTCTGTGTCATACTACATGCATGGTAAGTGTTCGTTATTGTATTGTTGTTATTAATTTCCTGGATAGTTCAGATATATCATCCTTAAAGTAAACTATTTTTATTCGGCCAGGGTTCTTAATTAGAAACAGCAGATTCCACTTTACTAAGCCAAATGATATTTAGTAGGGAACATTCATCAGCTCACAGAATCTTAGAGATGAGCAGAGAACTAAGCTTGGATACTAAGCAGGAATAAGGCAGTCAAGGGCAGTGTAGCCTGGAAAATCCCATCACGCTGCATCAGTTGCCTTTACAATACCCAGGCACAGGTGCCAGACACTCTGCCACAGCTGCCTGCACAGGCCTGAAGCTTCTGCCTGAGGTTCCCATCTCCCAAGTGCTGCCTTTCATGTCATTCATGCTCATCACATAGTTCACACGGGAGTCCTCCTGGCAGAACTCAAATCACACCTCTACACTAGTGGCAGGTGACACTTGAGAAATACATGATCTCCTGTCTCTACAGTTATCTTAAAAGGTAGGGTAGCATTTTAGGTGGGCTGTGAATTGACAAGAAATGGGACTGGCACTTATTCTGATTATTAACTCCTTTGTTGATTGGGACAAATGATATTAAGGTAGGTTGTGTGACATTTTTACAAGGTTTTGCATATAGATTATTAGGGGAAGAATTTTTAAAATACTGTTGGTGATGTAATTTTTAATGTATGGAGAAAATGATATTTAGCAGTGACTATGAAAATTTGTTTTCAGGAAAGACTCATCTTAGGTTCTTAAGTTGGGAGAGTTCCCAAGTGAGTTAGCATAGTGAGAAAATTTAGGGCTAGTGTCAAGGTTTCTGAGGAAGGGAATGATTTTCTTCTGAGTAGGAGAGGAACTAAAAGAGAAGAGTGGAAAATGACTGTGATAGGATTGCTGGGTATTCCTCTGTGTGACTGTTATGGTTTGGATCACGGTTCGTCCTCCAAAGTTTCAAGTTTGGTTTGGTCTTAGTGGGCAGTGATTGGATGTCAGAAACTCATGCATTTGAACTTGATTTTATTGTAAAGGCATAAAGTAAAAAATTAATTCTTTCATGGTGTCTCAGGATGAGGCCTCCGGGTGTGATAATTTCATTAGGCTAAGGTCTGTATGATTGAGTTATGGTTGATAAGCAGAAGGCATAAGACCCAAATGGCAGAAAACCATATAAATACCTGTTCTGTGCTGCTAAAAGTTCTGCCTTCAGCATTTGTGATGCTTTTGGGATTTTCAGCCTGGAGAGTTGTGAGTTATTAAATTTCTATTTCTTTGTAATTCATCAGCCTCAGGTATTTCTGTTAGCAACACAGAGACGGACTAAGACAGTGACTTATTTCCACACTTCCTCACCAAGAGGTCGGAGAAGTCTTCCCAAAATCACACACCTCTTGATGGGACTAAAATTTTTGTTACGTTTTAATGGAAATTGGTAAAAAGAATGAGAGACTGTGTCAGGGGGTGTGGTAGAGTGAGCACGAATGTCAGTAGACATTGTAATTGTAAATTCATAGTAATTCATAGAGAGAGGCATTTGAGTTTCACTATACCATAAAATTAAGGGGTTCAAAGACATTTCCACTGCTTAGTATAGTATTAGATGTATTCATTTAAGTGTGAGGCCCTCATCTGGCCACCATCTTGGTTATATAAGCATCTGAAGGAACTGTTCCGAACATCAAATGCATGGCCTAATCTTTGGGAGGGACATTAGGTGACCCCAATTTGGAAAAACACCTGAGATTTTCTTCTGGGGTAGAGCCTGCCACACAAGTTCTGATTGGCATGGGAGAGTCCTATTATCTAATGGAGAAGCCTCTGGAAACTTAGGAAAGTCTTTTTCTGGGCATTGCCTTCATGACTTCTTTTCCTATGTCTTATTATACTTGAGCAAACTCATCATTATTTTATTTTATTTTTTGTACCAGGAAGAAATACTAGACCAGAAGAATAAGAACAGCATAAAAGGAAGGAATACATATATCCTTTTCTCAGTATAGACTGGTAGATTATTGTTTCTTGGTGAGCTGAATCTGATTCCATGGCCCGTGATACCTCTGGGCCAGGATACAAAATGATACTGTTTAGAGCAGATAGCAGCCAAGGGAGCAATTGCAATCAAAAGTCTCATCAAGGAATAAAACTGGGAATCCTTTTTTTTTGGTTTTGGTCTTGTCAGTCATCATAAAATATAAAAAACAAAACATATCTGAGACAAAAGAGGTGACTGGAAATGGCTCACAGTCCTTCATGTGTTAAAATATATGCTCAGAAAAAAAAAAAAGGTGCTACTCTAAGTCTGTGTTCTGAGAAAACCATTTTGGTGCGTGAAATTGCAGTTGCTATGACAACCAGAGGCTGCAGCCCACTGACTCGTGTTCATAAGGAAAACAAGAGTTGATGTTAATAGATGAGAACCAAGCGGTGCCTTAAAGAAAAAGATTGAGTCTGAGATGTATTAATCTTGGTGCCTTAAAGAAAAAGATTGAGTCTGAGACGTATTAATCTTAAGTACCAGGCCCTCATTTTGTGTCTTGGAGCAGATACATTCTCTCATACCCCACGATCACCTGTATTTTCATGTAGGTTGTTAATTTATCTTTAAATAGGTGAAGCACCCTTGTCTGATATCAGGAGAAAAAAACATTCAAACAATATCATTAGTTTGAATGGAGAAATACACTTTTTCTTCAAAAAAAAGGTTTATTTCTTCCATGATAGAGGGAGAGGCACCTCAATGGGGTCCTCATCACCCCCTGTCTCAGCCAGCACATGAGCATGTGCTTATGGGCACCCAGCATCCTCAGGGGTATCTCAGGAGGGGACACCAGGAACTTTTTCATATGGGTCCAGCTGCATTTCCACTGAGACATTGCCTGGCCCTGAAAAAAAATATGTGAAGTAGGCTATTTACAACCTTAAGGTAAAGATAACTACTTAGGACTTGCTCTGGTATTCAAAGTCTTAAAAAAAAAACAATGTAATCTAGGGTTTCTGACTCAGCAGTGCTTCCTTGTTTTGGGTCTCGTTAGGCTTAGGTTTTCTCCATTGTTTTTATTCAGAGTACTGTAGCATGGACCCTTCATGTGGAGGGGGAATTATTTATATCCAAATTCTGAATGTTTTTAAAGAATAGGAAAAATCAGTAGAACAATGATCTCATATCTCAACTGTTTTTCTAAAATAGAATAGTCCTTATCTAAGTATTTGATGCCATTATCTGTCTAGTTTTTCAAGTTGTTTTTTTTTTTCACTTTTTCTGTCATTCCCCACAGCTAGTCTATCAGCAAATACTATTGATTCTGACTCCACAATATATCCCAAATTTACCTCTTTGTTCTAATTCCCACCGTGTTAGTTTTAGTATGGTCATCTCTTGCCTGGGTGACTTCATGTTGTTTTTTTGTTTTGTTTTGTTTTAAATATTTATTTATTTAATTCCATTCTTCTTATTATTTTTTAAATTTGACCAGACAGAGACAGAGAGAGAAAGGGAAAGTGAGAAAGCAAGCTGCCAGGTCTGGGGCTCAAACCACGGTCAGCCATGTGGAATCCAGCACTTTTAACCACCACACTATCTACTGGCCTCTTTGTGTTCTAACTGTTCTCTTTTGCGACTTCATTTATACACACACACACACACATTTATTTATTTATTTTTTTTGAGAAGTTTTTGCTATAAGGCAAGTGCACTTGCCAGAAAGACAGAGACAGAGAGACAGAAAGCGAGAAATCACCCCCCAGAGGGGATGGCCATGCCGCAATCACTTCTCCATTCTCCTCTTGGTAGGTATCTTGGGCACGCATGCACACGCACCCTGCGTGAATTTAAGCCACCGAGTGTGGGACTTGAACCGCGGTCGACTACATGGGAGTCCAGCGACATAGCCGTTACGCTAACTGCTGGGCCCCCCCCCCCCCCCCACAGAAAGACAGAGAAAGGGAAAGTGAGAAGGCAAGCTGCCAGGTCTGGGGCTCAAACCACGGTCAGCCATGTGGAATCCAGCACTTTTAACCACCACACTATCTACTGGCCTCTTTGTGTTCTAACTGTTCTCTTTTGCGACTTCATTTATACACACACACACACACATTTATTTATTTATTTTTTTTGAGAAGTTTTTGCTATAAGGCAAGTGCACTTGCCAGAAAGACAGAGACAGAGAGACAGAAAGCGAGAAATCACCCCCCAGAGGGGATGGCCATGCCGCAATCACTTCTCCATTCTCCTCTTGGTAGGTATCTTGGGCACGCATGCACACGCACCCTGCGTGAATTTAAGCCACCGAGTCTGGTACTTGAACCGCGGTCGACTACATGGGAGTCCAGCGACATAGCCGTTACGCTAACTGCTGGGCCCCCCCCCCCCGCATACACATTTTTAAACATTTCTTTATTCTGTGAGTGTAAATGAGAGAGGGACAGCAACAGGGTCTCAATGCCTAGCCCTCAGCCAGCCCCAGGTCCAGGCACACTAGATGCACCCAGGAAGGTTTCTGGATGCAAACCCAGAACCTTTCCATGGGGGTCAGCCTCACAGAGTATTGCATTTGAATTCTGCGCCACCACCTGGCCCCTACGCAGCAGACATTTCTATCACAAAGATCCTTTTGTTGCCCTTTTATAACCACACCTACTTCCCTCTCATGCCACCCTCTCCTTGCTGCCTAGCTACCACTAATCTGTTCTCCATTTTCTTTAATTTTTATCTGCTTAAGGATGTTATATAGATGGATTCAAAAGTTCTATGTCTAGAACTTGTAGTATTATTTTGAAAAAAAAAAAAAAGACAAAAAATGGTTATTCTTGACTTGCTCCCAGTCCTAGGGAGGAAGCGGTCAGTCTTTCACCATTGTGTGTAATGTTAGTGGCAGATTTTTCTGTGGCTGTTCTTTACCAAGTTGAAGACATTTATCTCTATTCTTGCTTTTCTGAGAACTATTATATGAATGGTTATTGAAATTTGTCACATGCTTTTTCTGCATTGATTGGCATAATTGTGATTTTCTTCATTAGTGTAGTAATACAGTGGATTACACTGTTGATTTTCAGATGCTGAGCCAGGATTGGGAATTATTTTATATTGCTGAATACTATTTGCTAATATTTTAGTAAGACTTTTTGTGTATATATTCATAAGGGAAATTGATTTACAGCCTTTTTTTTTTTTTTTTTTTTGGTTTGCTTTATGTATCCTCCCTTCCTTCCCAGAGGGTGGGCATCTATAATAGAGAAAGAGAGAGAGAGAGAACTCCCCAACAGGGCATGGCCATTGCATGTTGCAGTCCTTTCTCTTCCATTTTTTCATCCCATCAGGATTTGGGGCATGCACACACATGTGTCTAGTGTGTTTTTCAAGCCACTGGGGCTGGGATTTGAACTGTAGTCAATCATGTGGGATCCAGCTCCTTACAATATGCTTAACCACTGAGATATGGGGCACGCCAGTGCTATACTGTCTTGATCACTTTTGTTTTACACAATGTATAGCTTATCCTCCATCATATTGGAAGTGAATCTTCTATTATATATTTTCATTTTAATGCTTATTTTCATTCCATTCTTTTTTTTTTATTTTTTTGGAGAGGTTTTTGCAATAGGGCGCGTGTGCTCACCAGACACTCAGAGAGACAGAGAGACAGAAAGCGAGAAATCACCCCCCAGGGGGGATGGCCACGCCACAATCCCTTCTCCTCCATTCTCCTCTTGGGATCTTGGGCACTCACGCAGACGCACCTGGCGTGAATTTTAAGCCACCGGGTCCTGGGCGCGAACCGTGGTCGACTACGTGGGAGTCCGGTGACGTGGCCATTACACTAACTGCTGGTCCCTTCATTCCATTCTTGATTTATTTTTATGATGTTTTCTGTGCTTTCTTTTTTCTTATTTTGCCAGAGTGTGTAGGTCCTCACTAGAGAGAGAGGAAGAGAGAGAGAAAGAGAAAGGATGAAAGGGCACCCCAATGGGGAATGGTCATGCCACAGTTTCTTCTCTGTTTTGCCTTATTTTCTGGATTTTGGGCATGTGCACACATATGCCTGGCATGTTTCTCAGGCTGTCAAGTCTGAACTTGAACTTGTGCAGTCAGCCATTTGGGATCCAGCCACCTTAATCACCATGGCGTGGGCTGGCCCATGATGGTTTCTCTAAAATAATTCTAACATCTGTCATCTTAATATTGACATTAATATTGACATTGATTAATTGTTTCCTTTTCCTCACTCAGTTTGAAATTTTCATGGTTCTTGGTATGATGAGTGATGCTTGGTTGAAACCGGGACATTTTGGAAATTATGAGACACTGGTCCTAATTCTCTACTATGCCTTCTCTGGTAGCATTTTGGTGAGGGAGATGGACTGCCTCACTATAGTCTGGAATTTTAAGTTAGCCATTAGACCTTTCTTGGCATGATGATGGGTGGGATCAAAGTGTTTTCTGTGCAGTTTGGTTGGAATAATTGTCTAAAAGTTGGAGGATCACCATTTTTGTGGTGATATCCAGAGGACTTTAGGGGGAATCTGCATCTTATTTTATGTCTTGTTGGAAGGACCATGAAAAAAAAATATGTGGGGGAACCAGCAGTTAGCATAATGGCTATGTCACTGGACTCCCACGTAGTTGACCGCGGTTCATGTCCCGGACCCAGTGGCTTAAAACTCACGCTGGGCGCGTGTGTGTGCATGTCCAAGATCCCGAGAAGAGGATGGAGGAGAAGGGATTGCGGTGTGGCTATCCCCCCTGAAAAATCATTTCTCGTTTTCTGTCTCTCTGTCTCTCTCTGTCTGTCTGACAAGTGCACACGCCCTATAGCGAAAACCTCTCCCCCCAAAAAACATATGTGGGACTTTGAAGGGTTTCATTAAATATCATCATTCTGCTAATTGTGGGGCATTAAGTCTGGGTGAAGTTTAGACCAGCAGTAGCAATCCTCCCAACACTTTATGAATGCTGTTCTTTCTACCTTTAGCAATGGAGAGAGAGAGCACTTCTGTAGCGACGGAATAATATCTTCGTGGCAGTTTAACAGCTTTTTCCCTAGCTTTGTAGGTCTCCCCTAGGGTTGAAAGGAAAACTAAATGAGGGAGGGAGGTCAAAATCATATAGAAAAGAAAATAGCCTTAGCTGCTCTGTGTTCCGAACCTGGGCTAAATTCCTGGAGACCTTGGCGTTATTTTTTTGTTTAGGTCAGCATTTTCTCCCTGTTAACTGCACTGCTGCCATCAGATGTCTAGTATTTTAAAAATAATATTTATCTAGAGAGATATTTATTGCATTCTATATCCAGATGTCATCTGAGCTGGGAGTTTGGTTTTCTTTCACCACGTCAGGCAGAGCTGTGTCATGTAATAATCTTTTGCACTGGCAGAGTGCTATTGATCTGTCAATCAGCCAGTGTGCTCCAACTCCAGGTGTGGGTTAACTTGCGCAGTGTGAATCTGGGAGCAGCTGATAGAATCTCTGTAACTGAGGCTGGTCTGTGACTCTTTGAAGGGTCTGTTTCAGTTGGTAGAACTTTCATGGGGATGGTGATATGGAGGTGTGGATGAGTGGATAGTAGGTCTGCCTCTTAATATTCAGCACTAAGGTGTATCCCCAGGTCAACCTAACAATGGCCCAAATGAAGGGTAATAAAAATAGTGACTTAGGGCCAGCAGGTGGTATGGAAGTGAAGGTGACTGGGTCCCAGATGACTGACTATGCAGTTCAAGTCCTGTACCATGTGGCTTGAAAAATACACAGGTGCGTGTGTGTGCACGCCCAAAGTCCTGAGAGGAGAATGGCGGAGAGGGTTATGGCATGGCTATTCCCTCTGGGAGATGATTTCTTACTTTCTCTCTCTGTCTCTGGCAAGTGCACATGTCTTATAGGAAACTAAAAAAATAATAATAACAATTGTAAAATAAAAATATGATTTAGAAGTATGTATTTTTTTTTATTAAAAATGACCTTTGGAATACATATACTTGAGGCCATTTATGCTGGCTCTTGTGCCCTACTTGCAGGATATCAACTCCCTTCAAATCCTCCTCATACCAAGTTTTCCTAGAATTTGCATGGGGCATTACATACATGTGCTCGAAAATCTGAATACCCATGTGATAGCCACATTTATTTCCTCTTCCATTTTGACCATCGGGCTGTGATTCTGTGTCTGCCGGTCACCATGACTCTTCTGTCTTGCCCTACATGCACTCACTACGTACAGAAAGAAGCCCCCTCTCTGTTTTGTGTCACCCTTTTATAGTATGAGCACGGAGTTACTTTCAGGACTGTTATGATGACAGCCCTTTCGCTTTGGACATGCTTCCAAGGAGATGAAAGCCACAGGTTGACAGCTTTCTGTATTCAGAATCCAAAGCCTTGTTCCTGGGTAAGCCCTGGTGTGTCTGGCTTTCCCCTCCTCAAGAGTGAGTTCTCAGTCCCTGTATAGACTTTTGATGGGCCTACCTCCTTGTATTAGTCCATTCGGGCACCTATGACAACCATAAACTGGGGGGCTTATAATAGAAGCAACAGAAATTTATTTCTCACTGGCTGGGAAGACCAAGCTGAGGGCACTGGCAAATTTGTTGTCTGTGAAGGGCATCTTCCTGCCTCATAGATGGGTAGATATCTTTTCATCGTGTCCTTTCAAATGGAAGTACAAGAAACCTTTCTCAGGCTTCTTTTATAAGGCCCCCGATCCCATTCATGAGGGCTGCACTCGCATGACCTAATCATCTCTCAGAGGCCCCACTTCTGAAACCATCACACTAGAGGTTTCAACATGTGAATTTTGGGGGGAATGCAGACATTCACACCATAGCACTCACCAAAAGTGAGATGAGCTCAGAGAGGCCGGGTCCTGTCAGTGGATTCTGTGTATGTAGGCTCCAGCTGAGACCCCTCTACAGAGAGTTTAATCTTAATGTGTTTAACTACAAAGATATCATGTTTGTAGGGTTGTTTACTATGTACTTAAGAAAATATTGGCCATTTGTAGTATTCCAAAATTTATAGGTCATTCCCACTCACATAGCATTGTAAGTCTATTATTTTTTTTAGAGAGATTTTTGCTATAGGGGTATGTGCGCTCGCTGGAGAGACAGAGAGGAAGTGAGAAATCACCTTCCAGGGGCGATGGCCACACCACAATCCCTTCTCCACTCTCCTCTCAGGATCTTGGCATGCACACAAAGGCGTCCAGCATGAGCTTTAAGCCACTGGGTCCGGGATTCAATCCGTGGTTGACTGTGGGAATCCAGCCACGTAACCATTATGCCATCTGCTGGTCCCTGTAAGCTTATCGTTTTGTCAAAATGATCAGGAGTTGCTTTAGTTTCCTATGGCTGCCATGTCCAAGTGCCATGAACTAGGTGGCTTAACATAACAGAAATGTAATATCTCACAGTTCTACAGGCTCAAAGCCTGAGGTCAGGATGTCAGCAGGACCATACTTCCCCTGAAACCACTAGGGAGGATTCCTCCTTGCTTTGCTTCTAGTGGTTTGTTGCCAATCTCTGGCATTTCCTATCTTATAAATACATCATCTGATCTTCAGTCTCTCATGAGTTTATCCCTGTGCATCTCCACATTATCTTCCCTCTGTGTGTACCTGTTTCTGTGTCCAAATATCCCTTTTTATTTTTTAAATTATTAATTTAATTTCATTTATTATTATTCTTCAATTTGACGAGAGAGAGAGAGAGAGAGAAAGCAAGTCACCAGGTACAGGACTCAAACTGTGGCTGGCCCTGTGGGAGTTCAGTGCCTTAATCACCACGCCACCTGCCGGCCTCCAGAATATCCATTTTTAAAATAAGAACACCAGTTGGGAACCAGCAGTTAGCGTAATGGCTATGTCGCTGGATTCCCACGTAGTCAACCGTGGTTCGCGTCCCGGACCCGGTGGCTTAAAACTCACACCGGGTGCATGTGCGTGCGTGCCCAAGATCCCGAGAGGAGAATGGAGGAGAAGGGATTGCGGTGTGACCATCCCCTCTGGGGGGTGATTTCTTGCTTTCTGTCTCTATGTCTCTCTCTGTCTGTCTGGTGAGTGCATGTGCCTTGTAGCGAAAACCTCTCCAAAATAAATAAATAAATAAATAAGGACACCAGTCTTACTGGATGGGGGACCACATTAATCATCTCATTTTAACTTGATTACCTCTGTAAAGACACTGTGTCCCAGCCACATTTTGAGAGACTAAGGAGTTCAACATATCCTTTCTTGGGGAACACAATTCACCCCATACCAGAAGTGCTTGTGCAGTGCCCAGCAAAGCCTCACACCTGGAAGTGATCAAAATGTATTGGTGGCGGTTATTAATATTGTCAACCCTTATTGATCATGGGATAGTTAACTAGCAGGTGGACACTGGGATTCATTCTTTAATCGTTTGAATGCAACCACATTAATAATCAAGGTATATTTGTTAAGGCATCAATTGCAACCTCTTTCAGGACTAAGAGGTAGGTAAGAATTACGTTTTAAGAAGGGCTGCATCAGGACCCATGGTAGCAGGGAGCCTGGGAAACAATGAGTGTTTTTTTTTTTAAGATTTTTGCCATAGGGTGAATGCACTTGCCAGAGAGAGACAGTTGAGAGGGAAAGTGAGAAGTCACCCCCCACCCCGCCCCAGGGAGAATGGCCATGCTACAATCTCCCCTCCTCCATTTCCTCCCTTGGGATTTTGGACATGCACACACATGCACCCAGTGTGATTTTCAAGCTGCTAGGCCCAGGGCTTGAACTGTAGTCAGCCATGTAGGAGTCCAGTGCTGGAAGTACTATGCAACCCACTGGTCTCAACAACAAGCACTTTTAAGCCATATGGCCCAGATTCAGGTTTAGAGGTGTGATTATGTGTAAATCATATGGCTTTTCTTTATCTCTGTTTCCTTGGAGGGCAAATAATACCTGCCTCAAGTGTAGATCAACAAAAATGTACTACCACAACTTAAATAACAGGACACATGTGAAGTACTTCACAAATATTAGAATGTTATTACTCCACTAAATTTCTCAGGTTGTTAATGTAAAACTCCACCTTTACTAGTAATAACTGTTTCTTAAGTTGAAGAAAAAATATTTTTCTCTTTTTGATTAATGAAGAATCAAGAAACCATTCAGGGATTTAAAGCATTGGACATAGGGCCAGCAGGTTGTGTGGTGGTTGAGGTGCTGGATCCCACATGGCTGACCATAATTCAAGTCCTGGACCCAATAGCTTGAAAAACACTGAGTATGTGTGCATGTATGCCCAAAATCCCAAGAGAAGAATGGAAGAGAAGGGATTGCAGCATGGCCATGGTCCCTGGAGGGTGATTTCTCACTTTCCTTCTCTCTTTTTGTCTCTCTCTGCCTCTCTCCTGAGAGTGTATACACCCTATAGCAAAACAAAAACAAAAAACAAAACTAAAAAAAAAAAATTGGAAATATATATTTCTTCTTCTAGTTTACCGTAAGATGATGAAGGCTTTGCAGCAAAATATAGTGAAGAGTTGTGTCCACATTTGGCTTGAGCAAATGGGTACTGATGTTGAGAATGCATGAGAAGATGACGTTGGAAAGGACAGATATCGTAAAGATTACTTTTGGCTGTACTTATTTAATTCTGTAGAGTATCCAAAATTAAATTAATCTGTTTTATTCAAAATCTAACATATTTATAAAATAGGCAGCATGCATAAAATAAATTACGTATGACAACCCAATGTTATTATAAGTGATTTATTTAGTTATTGAATGAATAAACATGTATCAATCAGCTACCATGTGCCATGCACTGTATTATACTTTAGGGATAAAAAGACAAACACTGAGGCCAGTTAGAGGTGTCAGTCCCACCTGGAAAGGTTCCTAGTTCAAAGCCCATGATCTCCCCAAGTACATGAGGCACACGCTCACGCATGACCTGGGTCTGCATGAAGGCTAGGGGGTGAATCACAGCATGAAGACCCTGTTGGAGTGCTCTCTTTCTCTCTCTCTGTCTCTCTTGCTCATGTAAGAACTAAATGCATGAAATTTAAAAGAAAAAAGACAAACATTGTCCTTATCCTTGAAGAGCTCAGGATCTTTCTGGGGAAGTTAGATGTATAGATAAAGGTAATAATTGTCCCTGTCACATGGGGCTGTAGTTGCGTTAGACGAGTTGTCTGTAAGATACCTTGTTTACAATAAGTGCTCAATAAATGTTAGCTACTACTGCTGCTGCTATTACTGTCACCACTACTGCCACCACACTTCTGTGCTAAGTGCTTCATTATTAGTGTGAACGAAGTATAATGGAGAAGCAGAAGGTTAGTGGGGTCTGAGAGATTAAAGAGGTCTTTATGGAGGATGTGATATTGGAAAACAGTCTGTCTTAGTCCATATTGTGTTGCTATAACATGTACTACAGGTTGTGTCATATATATATATATATATATATATTTTTTTTTTTTTAGGGAGAGATTGCTGCAATCCCTTTTCCTCTGTTCTCCTCTTAGGATTTTGGGCATGCACATGCACACTCCCAGTGTGAGTTTTAAGCTGCCAAGTCTGGGACTCGAACCACGGTTGACTATGTGAGAGTCCAGTGACATAACCATTACTCCATCTGCTGGTCCCCAGATTGTGTAATTTTTAAAGAAATTTATTTCATACAGTTTGGAGGCTGGGAAGTCCAAAATCGAGGGACCCACATCCTTCATGCCGTGGCATCATATAGTGCAAGGTATAAGGGCAAGGCCGAGAGGGAAAGGAGGCCAACTCGTCCTTTTAGTGGAGACCCCCTTTCAGGTAACCAACCCACCCTCACAATAATGGCATTACTTCATCCACGAAGGAAGAACCTTCATGACCTAATCACTTTTTTTTTTTTTTTTTGGAGAGATTTTTCACTGTAGGGCGCGTGCGCTCGCCAGACAGACAGAGAGAGACATAGAGACAGAAAGCGAGAAATCACCCCCCAGGGGGGATGGTCACGCCGCAATCCCTTCTCCTCCATTCTCCTCTCAGGATCTTGGGCATGCATGCACACGCGCCCGGCGTGAGTTTTAAGCCACCGGGTCCGGGACACAAACCGCGGTCGACTACGTGGGAGTCCAGCGACATAGCCATTACGCTAACTGCTGGTTCCCACCTAATCACTTCTTAAAGGTCCCAACTCTTAACACTACTGCGTTGAGAATTAAGCTTCCTCCACAAGAACTTTAGAGGACACATTCGAACTGTAGCAGAAACCTTAAAGTTTGAACAGGGTTTCCAAGCATGTAAGAGGGGCAAGCTTAGTTCAGAGGAAAAAGATCAAGCAGAGACACAGAGCAGTGGAAGTAAATGGCACACTCAGGGAGTGAGAAGTGATCCAGGGGGCTAGACCCAACCTGCAACTGTGATGGACAGTGGACAGAGGTAATGTGGGGACTGCTGTAAAGCTAGACCCAACCTGCATCTGTGATGGACAGTGAGTGGACAGAGGTAATGTGGGGACTGCTGTAACAGTCAGCTGGCTAGGCACTTAGAGAACTGGGATTTAATTGTGTGAGCATATATAGCCATTGAAAGATTTTTATTAGAGGACTGAAAAGATAAGGCCTTTAAAAGATGACTGACAGGACACTCTGTGGCTTGGTGGTTGAGGGAGCACATGACTGACTGCATGGTTTGAATCCGGGCCCCTGTGGCTTGAGAAGCGTGCCCGGTGTATGTATGTGCGTGCTCAAATTCCTGAAAGGCTGGAGAGACAGGGGAGAAAGGGTTGCAGCATGGCCAAGTCCCACTGGGAATCCTTTCTTTCTCTCCCTTTCTCTGTCTCTCTATCTCTCTCTGGCAAGTGCACATGCCTTCCGGCAATTAAAAAAAAAAAAAGATGACTAACAAAAATGCAAAGCTTTGGAAAAGGAGGGATTGGAGATAGAGGCCTCTCAGTAGGACATGGATATTGCAAAAGTCCTTCCTCAGCTCAGTAGCTCAGCTTTCCTTTCCTTTTCTCTCTTTCTCTCTCTCTCTCTCTTTCTTTCTATCTTTCTTTCTTTTTTTTTTGGAGAGGTTTTTGCTATAGGGTGCATGTGCTCACCTGAAAGACAGAGACAGACAGAGAGACAGAAAGCGAGAAATCACCTCCTGGGGGGATGGCCATGCCTCAGGCTCTGCTCCTCCATTCTCCTCTCAGGATCTTGGGCACGCATGCACACGCACCCAGTGTGAGTTTAAGCTACCGAGTCTGGGACTTGAACCACAATCGAGTATATAGGAATCCAATGACGTAGCCATTATGCTATCTGCTGGTCCCAGTCAGCTTTCCTTTATCAGCCTGAATAGACTTCAACATTTCTTTGAGAACTGGCTCTACCTCTACCTTCAGTTTAGTACCCTTTGTCTATGTTTGTTTCTGGGTTTAGTCCAGTGTCCTCAGCTACAGGATCAGGAAAACATCTAAAATGATAAATGTAGTTGAACAGAAAACTTTATTATTGTTGCTTGTCATTAACACAGTTGCTTACTGATAGACATTTCTCAGGCATCTTCATGTGCTAAGTGTGATTTTGATTAAACCAACAGGGACATTTTCAGAACCAGTCTTGTTGGTTAATAAACTAAAGTGATCGGAGCTGGCAGGTGGCATGGTGGTTAAGGGTGCTGGACAACCACATGGCCGACCATGATTTGAGTCCCGGACCTGGCGGCTTACTTTCTCACTTTCTCTTTCTCTCTATTTCTCTTTCACTTTGTCCCTATCTGGTCAAATTAAAATAAACAAATAAAATAAAGTTCAATAAAAATTAAAAGAAAAAAAACTAAAGTGGTCTATGAGTAAAGGGTTTTCCTTTTCTCCTTCTCTTAGGACAACTTTGAGTTTTAACTTTATAGCCCTGTCCCTCTGGGTGTCTAACAGAAGTATATTGACAGCTGTGGTATTAGGCAGCATTGTTTATGGTAAAAATGACCTCCAGTTAATAAACTGCATGTAGACCAGGATATAGTAAACACCCGTAAAAAACCATGACTTTGGCCTCCCTGAGTTAGTAACTCTTTGTAACTAAGCTCCTTCCTGTCACAGAACCTGTAAGCTTTGCCTTTGGGACACAAGTGTGGACTCCCACTTGAAGTGTGGGGTTTCTAAGCTGATGTTGTCTCCTCCTTATACCTGAACTGCTGCCTATGGGACCAGAGGAGTCAATCGCTGGATGACTACAAGAATCCTGCCAAAGAGAAGTGTCCGATGCCACCCTGCTGCCAGGCTTTTCTATGCAGGACCCTTTGGAGTTAATCTGGTGTCTAGTAAGGACTGTAGAATTGAGTCAATCTAAATGTCTAACGTAGCCTGAAGTCCACCTGGGCGGGCACTTCAGGAGCAAAGCCACACCTAACCCAGAAAAGCCTAAGGCTCATTTTGATTTTAGAGACAGAACGATAACTTTGTATTACTTAAGCTGTGCTTCTGTATTCACTGAAATCTAATCTTGAGCCATACAATGATACTGCACTTTAGGAAGAGGGTTCCATCACCTTTCCTGGAAGCTTATTTTAGGGCTTGCTCATCCTTAAGGACAAATATTCCTTTTTTATTTTTAAAATAGTTTCTTTGATTTAGTCTATTTCTGTTGTCTCTTGTCCAAGTCACTGAAAATGGAGAACTACTGATTGGCTGCTTCTTTGTGGTAAATCTTTGTGTCATGTAAGAGTGTTTTGTTTTAATTTTATAGGTTTTTGTTGATCAGTGAGTGGATTTGGAACTTTAAATATTTTATTTTATAAGGAAATATTCGTCACTGGATCCATTTTTCAGAGAATAGGCTGTGTGAAGCTCGGAGTGTGCACGATGTCTGTGATTTATCACTGGATTACAACAAGCTTGCTTTTAGCGAAATAAATAAGCTGCTTGCTGAACTGTGAAAAGAAGAGGCAGGGAACACTATAATATCTGGGGAGAATGAGTAGAAAATGGACTTTCTCTCTGTGTGCCTGTATGTGAGAAAGAGAAAGAAAAAAAGCCAGAGAGTGTCGTCAAAGCAGAGCTCGGATGTTTAATTGCTGCCTTGTTTCACGGCTTCCTGAGGAGGAGGCAGCACATTCCAGTAGGGGAGCAGCCTCAGATTCTGCTTGTGCATGAAACTGGGGCTGGTGTCTGAGCTGCCAGACACATTGCTGCGCCAGCTGTCTTTAAACTCTGGCTTATCGGGAGACACTCCCTGCAAAACAAGCATTACACTCCCTGCAAAACAAGCATTAAAAGCAAACTTTTAGGAAAATATAATTGTATATATAGTAGGGTTTTCCTCGTTTATATGCCTCATACCTTCAGAAACACACTGACTTATATATATATATATATTTTTTTTTTTTTAGGAGGTTTCTGCTATAGGGGGCATGTGCTTGCC
>NW_006160123.1:3818984-3827611 GCF_000334495.1 Tupaia belangeri chinensis
AAAAAAAAAAAAACTAAAACAGCTTTATTGTTATATAATTCGCTTAGCGTACAGTTCATCTCTTTAGAGTGTATAATTCAGTGGTTTTGTGTGTGTGTGTGTGTGTGTGTGTGTGTGTGTGTGTATTTACAAAGCTGGGTAATCATCACCACTCAATTACTCCAGAAAGAAATTCTGTACTCTTTAGCATCCCTGTTTCTCTCCAATCCTCTTCTGCTCACCAGTCCTAGGTGACCACCAGTAATCTACTTTCTGTTTGTAAGGATTTGCCTATTTTGGACAAATGCAAACAGAATTGTAGAACATATGGTCTTTTTTTATATTATTATTGGCTTACTTTTTTACTTATTTAGTGTAAGTTTTATTTTCAATGACAGTGCATGCAAGTATCAGAGAGAGAGAGAGACTGACTGTATCCTTGACAGGTCTTCACGCCGCAGTTGCAGTCAGCCTGGACACAGGTACAGTGTGTATGCCCAGCATGCTCAGGGAGGTCTCAGGAGGCAAACCCAGGCTCTTTTGCATGTAGGGTCAGTTGCATCACCACTGTACCACCAACGGGCCCCACATGGTGCTTGTTTTTTGTGTTTTTTTTTTTTAATGGTGAAAAAGTGTGTATTTAGAATTAGCCAACTGGACTCGCTTTAGATGATCCCAATTTTGTTGGCAACATCCAAAGCATTGTAATCAGGAGCCAGTCACACATATGCCTTCTTCTCTCCGTCAGGCCTGATCAGGGTGCTGACCTTGGTCACATCGATAGCATAGAGCTTCCTCATAGCCTGTGTGATCTGGTGCTTGTTGGCCTTGGCATCCACAATGAACACAAGGGTGTTGTTGTCTTCTGTCTTCAGACTTGGTTGTCAGGGGGAACTTGATGATGGCGTAGTGGTCAAGCTTGTTTCTCCTGGGGTGCTCTTCTGAGGATATTTGGGCTGCCTCCACAGCCAAAGAGTCTTGGGGCCTTTGGAAGGTGGGTGATGTACGGATCTTATTTTGTGTGTGTGTGTGTCACTGTGTACGCCTTTCAGCACTGCAATTCTTGGCCTTCAAAGCCTTTGCTTTAGGTTCAGCTTTGGGAGGGGCAGGAGCTTCCTTCTTTGCTTTCGGCGCCATCTTGGTGAAAAACCCCACAGAGTGCTTTTGCAGTTCATTCATGTAGTATATATCAGTACTTCATTTCTTTTTTTTTTTTTATGGCTAAATTTATTTTATGGATATACCACATTTTCTTTATTCAACAGCTGATGAGCACTTGGGGTGTTTTCACCTTTTGGCTATTAGGAGTAGTTGCTGTTATGAACATTCTTGTACATGTTTCCATGTGGAGATAAATTTTCATTTCTGTTGGGTATACATCTAGGAGTGGAATTGCTGGGTGTGCTAGCCACCTCTGTCCCTAATTACCCACAAAGATATCCATGTTACAATCCTTGGAGCATGTGAGTATGCTATGTCACGTAGCACTTGGACATCGAATTAAGGGTGGAATTGATTTAAGGTTGGTAATCAGCCTTAAAATAGGAAGATTTTTCTGGATGATCTTGATGGACCCAGAGTAACTGCAAAGATCCTTATAAGATGGAAGAAAGAAGAGAAAGTCAGAGTCAAAGTGATGATGCAATCTGAAAAATGCTCAACTGGCTGCCCATTGCTCACATGGAAGATGGAAAGGGCCACAGTCAGTGTGGGCAGCCTCTAGAAGCTGAAAGAAGGGAGGAAATGGATTCTTCCTCGAACCTTCAGAGGAAATACAGTCCTGTTGAAACTTGATTATAGCTCCCTGAGATTCATCTTTGGACTTTTGACTTCCAGAACTGTAAAATAATAATTCTGTCTTGTTTTAAGGTAACTTGTCATAGCAGCTTAGGAAAATAATATACCAAATCATATGTTAACTCTCTGTTTAACCTTATGAGGAACTGCCAGAATATTCCATAAAATGGCTGCACCATCTTACATTCTCACCTGCAAAGTGTGAGGATTCCACTTTCTTTACATGCTCACCAACATTTGTTATCTGCCTTTTCGATTATAGTCATCTTAGTAGGTATGGAGTGGTTTCTCATTGTAGTTTTGATTTGCATTTCCCTGATAGAAAACACTTTTTCATGTGCTTATTGGCCATTTGTAAATCTTCTTTGGAGAAATGAATGTTTAGATTCTTTAACTATTTTAAAAATTGAGTTGTCTTTTTATTATAAAGTTGTAAAAGTTCTTTATATATTCTTGGTGCAGCACATTGGAAATACTTTAGTTTGTAAGTTGTCATTTCACTTTGCTCCTGTCCTTTGAAGCACAATTTTTAAAATTTTGGTAAAGATCTATTTATCTATTATTTCTTTTGCTCTTTGTGCTTAATGTCATAGCTAAGAAACCATTGCCTAATCCAAAATCTTGAAGATTTACGCCTAGACTTCTTTATATGCCAGAGATACCACAAAAGGGATGGGATTATGGAGATGAAAGTCTAGTTGCTGACCAAGAGCCATCCAGTCTAGTGGCATGAGCCCATGGACAAAAAGACAGCTGTACACTATGGAATGCATGGATGCTCTGTTAGAGATAAACAGAGAGACTGTTGTATCTCAGAAAGAGAAGCATTAGTTCTGACTTGGAAAGTCAAAAAAGGCTTCACAGAAGAGGTGAGTTTTGAACCTAAAGGATGAGAAGTTTGGCAGGTAAAATAGGGGTGGAGGGTCAGAGTATATTCTAGGAAGACCAAATAGCATGTAAAAGGGAAAAGGTGTCAGAAAATTCTGCCCCTTTGGTGGGCTGGAGCATGGTGAGTGAGTGAGGGTGTGTGTGTGTGTGTGTGTGTGTGTGTGTGTGTGTGTGTGTTGTGATGTTAAAGGGAGCAGCAGGACCTACTCAGGGCCACTTTATGAAGGGCCTTATATGCTATGCACAATAATTCAGGATAAAATACTTTGTGGGGGACATCGGTGAAGAATATAAAGCCAGGTAGCATCTTGATCAAGTCTGTATCAGGAGGATAGAGGGTCACTAGTTGTTGGGAGACATTGAGTCACTATAGTGATACAGTCACAAAATGATGAGGACCAAAACCAGGACGGAGGTGGCAAAAATGGATAGATTAAAGAGACTTAGATAATTAAGTCTACAGAATTTGGTTGGATGTGAGGGCTTAGGAGCAAAAGTAGCTTGAGAAAAATCCTTGATATCTGATTTAGGCCATTGGATGGCCGGAGAGGCTACTTATGGACATAAGGAGTCCTGGAGCAGTACCATTTGGGAGCAGATAGCAGAGCAACAATGGGTTCAGCTTTAAATGTGCTGCCTTTGAGGTGCCTGTGGACCTTTCATGTAGAATGGGTAGCTTGACACACAAACCTGGAGTGAAGAAGAAAGGCTTGGGCTGGACAGACAAATGTAGGCATCAGCAGCAGGTAGATTTAGCTGAAGCTGGGGGTGGGGATGAGATAGCGTCATATAAGAGGAGAAGAGGGTTAAGGATGGAAACAGCTTTTGAAGAAGTAGGTGTGGATGAGGAAACTCGAATTGGAGACACAGCGAGGTGGGTGGAAGATTCTTATTTGCTGTGGTTTGGCAGGAACAAAGACTGACACAGCTCTGAATTTCCATTGTATACATAAGTACCTAAGAACCAAGTCAATTCATGCTTTGAAGGTCCTCCAAATAGTACTCTGTTCCAAGCTTAAGCTGCAAAGAACCATTTCAGTTTTTAAATAGTTCAAGTTAGCTTGCTTGCTTATTTATTTATTTATATTGCCAGAGGGTATGTGTGCTTGCCAGAGAGAGGCAGAGAGAGGGAGGAGAAAGCACTCCCTAATGGGGTATGGTCACACTGCAGTCCCTTTTCCATTTCTCTATTCCATTGGGATTCTAAGCATGCACACAAATGAGCTGGGGTTAGGATTTAAATCATGCAGTCGGCTATGTGGGATCTGGCTCCCTTAACTACTGTGCTCTGGGGTTAGCCTATCAAGTTAGCTTGATATAAAAAGTTTAACGATAATGCTTTTTGATATTGAGATGCTTGAAACCTAGCTTGTCAATGTGGAATGTAGTGAAGGCTTTTACTTATTACTGATGTTGACTCAGGTGAAGTAGAGGCCCACACTTACTAGCTCTTTGTTTACGTTCTTTTGGATAAGGCTTTCTAGCAATTGTCACTGTGTTATTTCCTTTATCTCCACATTCTAACATTTTTTAAATTGGGTATGTTTTACATGCAAGGTGTAATTTGAATCACTAGGGTAACTTAGACTTGAGGAAAACAGAGCATTACAATTTAAATCTTGGGCCAGCAGATGGCATGGTTGTTAAGGTGGTAAACTCTCACATGGCTGACCAAGGTTTGAGTCCTGGACTCAGCAGCTTGAGAATCATGCCAGGCATGTGTGCACCGGTGCCCGAAATCCCAAGAAGAGAATGGAGGAGAAGGGATTGTGGAAGGATCATCCCCGCTGGGAGGTGATTTCTCACTTTCCCTGTCTCTCTCTGTCTAGCAAACACACTTTCCTAAAGCAAAAACCTAAAAGAAAAAAAAATTAAATCACATCGTGGGCATTTTCTGCTTTTTTATTTTATAGAGCTACAGTTACTGATATTTAGGCACAGAGCAGACACTTTTTAATTGGTCTCTTATCTGCTGACTCTAAACTTTAAGTGAGTGTCATTCTGCCCTCTGGCTACATTTAACTCCTTGCTATTATCACATCCACAGCTGCTGCATTGCCTGGGGTGGGGGTGTCTCTCTCCCAGTCCTTTCTCTCCTCTGGTCTGCCTGAGTCCTCATCCCCAGTGCGGCTCAAGGGTATCTTTCTCTGGTGCTGCTGCTTCCCACCTGGACAGCTGGGTTTTCCTTCTCTGCTCCTGAAGTGCGCCGTATATTCTTCCGTCATACGTTCCGTAACTTACTTGTCTATGTATATGTCCAATTCATTGCCAACTTTTTAAAGTTTCACCTTATTTATTTGGTAAAATTGATACACACATCAGAGCCCGACATTTGAATAACTGAATACGTGTTGTTGAATAGGTAAACTTTTAAAAACTATTAAGTTACTCATAGTTCACTGGTTGTTCACTATCAAAGGATGATAGTTTGTAGATCTTAATTAAAACTCAGAAGCATGGAAAATGGTTATGGATACTGGAGACAGTACAGGGAAAGGAGAGGAAAGGGGGAGAGTGTGAGGAAAGAAATTAAGGAGAAAAATAGAGAGACAAGACATTTATAGGACACAGAAATGGATTATTATCTGTTGATGGTAACTTGTATAATATCCTCGATTGAACTCGTATAGAGTGTATTCATGTTGGGTAAATTCACTTTACAAGCTAAGTGATGTCTAGCGATGGAATGTATTAAATAAATAAAAATAAAAATAAAATATTTAAAAATTCTAGAAAATGTTAAATAATGATATTTTCAGCAATACCTTAGGATTTTCTTCATATTTGTCATCTTACAAAATACACATAGTGTGATTTTTTTTTTTTTTTTTGGAGAGGTTTTCGCTATAGGGCACGTGTGCTCGCCAGACAGACAGAGAGAGACATAGAGACAGAAAGCGAGAAATCACCTCCCAGGGGGGATGGTCACGCTGAATCCCTTCTCCTCCATTCTCCTCTCGGGATCTTGAGCACGCACGCACACACGCCCGGCGTGAGTTTTAAACCACCGGGTCCGGGACTTGAACCGCGGTCGACTACATGGGAGTCCAGCAACATAGCCATTACGCTAACTGCTGGTTCTCCATAGTGTGAATTTTTCACACTAATAGCAATAACAAGATTAATTTATTGATTGGTCGGGAGTGTACACATGTAAATAGGCCCTTTGTTCTTTGTGTCAAGTTCTCTGCTCAATCAACTGTGGATTAAGATATTTAAACATTATCTTTGGCCATCATTCCCTAAACAGTACAGTATGACAACTATCTGTATAGCACTTACATTGCATTAAGTATTATAAATAAATGTAGATATGATTTAAAGGAGGAGGATGTTCATGGAATATATACACATAATACACCATTTTACATAAGGGATTTGAGTATTCTGGAATCAGTCTCCCTCAGATACCAAGGGACTATGTGTATATATAAAATGATATAATTACGATAACAGTGTTATTACAAATATACAAAGATTTTTTGCATTGTTGTAGGCAGAAAAGATAACTTCTACTTTTCAACGATCATTTATTACTGACTCTTATATGAAAATTGCAGCCTTAGGTAGTTGGGGAAAAAACTTGTCAAGCAGTTTATATTCCACCAACTCAGGATCAGTGGCTGTTGTATTTGAGGCAGGCTGCCATCTGTTCCCTCGCTCAAGAAGAGCCGGGAACTGAGGAGAGGGGGTCATCTGGTGCTTGAGGCGGATGCTCAGAGTCTTCATATCGGAGCTGTAAAGCCAGGTAGTCAGGGTTTTAGTGCTAAGAAAGTCAAAGGAACAGGCCTGTGTGTTTTGTAACACAGAAGGTAGTTACAATGAATTAGGCCAGATAGATCTACCTAAGTAGCTGCTCTCGTTTTTATTTTTTTTTCTTTATATGTATTTTAAAATTTACATTTAATCACTGAACATCTTTACAGCATATGATATGGTTTTTCAAAGCTTACAGACATTGCGTGTCAAGCAAATCAGGCTATTATTTTTATTCCTGATTAATTCATTCATTCACTCACACATTCATTCATTTATTTAAATTTTACCAGAGAGGGCAGAGTGAGAGAATGAGAGAAAGGGAAAGTGAGAAAGCAAACCGGCAGGTCTGGGACTCCAACTGCAGTTGGCCTTGTGAGAGTCCAGCACCCTTAACTACCACACCACCTGCTGGCCCCACAAGTCAGGTAATTTTTGACCAGAATCTATTGCCATAGAGCGGGCGCCACCACGCCCAATTTTTGACCAGAGTCTATTAAGCAATTTATTCTCTGAGTTCCTCCCTGGATGTGTCCCAAGCCCACCCTGCATTCCTAGGATGACTCACTTTTCCCTGTAGATACCTGGAACTGCTCTTTGCAGGGTTCCCCCAGATTCAACCCCAAACCATCCTAAGCTCCTTAGATCCTGCATGCACATCTGCCCTGAGAAGCTTCAGCATTTTTTTCTGACCTCATGGCTTTGGTACTCGCACTGAGGGTTTTTTCACAGATCCATTTCATCAGAGTCTGATGGTTTCCAGTAATGCACCTTTGGTCCTTGCTCTCAGCATCAGGATTGCATTGTTAGGTGCATCAGCAGGAGGCATCATGGTGAAGTGGAATATCTCAGGCAGTAATGTTCCAATGGGTCTAAATTACAGCGCCACAACTACTTATTTCTATAACCTTAGGCAATCCCATACCCATTCAGTGCCTCTGTTTCCTTATCTGTAAAGTGGGGTTGAAAAGTACCTATCTCTTGGGATTCTTGCAGAGATCACATAATACTTTTAAAGACGTGGGCAGCTGGGAAGGGCTCACTAAATGCTGGCTAGCAGTATCATTCTTTTCAACATTCGCATACTCAGTCTGCTTACATTGTGGTGACTCCAGCCTGGATGAACAGGTTCACGAACAATGTGAGGGAGGGCCATTTTGCTGTATACTAATCCAGGACGAAGAGCCTCTGCCCTCAGGTTCACATAGTGGTAAAGTAGTTTGTTTCCACTGCTTTGCCTATGGGGCATGCCAGTGTCTCTTTAAACTCCTTATTGATTCTCCTGGTACTTTACAACAAGGGTAGGCTTTTTTCATTTTATTGGAGCAGAGGGAAAAATAAATCACACTTTCCTGATTACTTATCCCACTCTGTGAAGTCATTGCAAGAGATGGTGTCTGGCACCTTCGATCCCTGCTGGTAAAGCTACTTTTACAGCCAATTCTACGTCTTCTGTCCCTTTGAGGTCTCCGCTGTCTGCTATTCCAGCTGGTCAAGGGCCAGCTCAACACTTGGGCTAACCCCAAAGAACCAGGAAAGAAAACTTGAGCATAGACTTAGGCGAAGCGGGGTAGCAGGAACCGGCTGTGCTCCTCAGCCCCTCCGCTCAGTGTCTTTTCCTCTCTTTTGGTTCTCCTTCCCAGACAAGGTGTTATGTCGGCAAGAAACATGGCAGCAGTCGTGCACATAGAGCCTCTCCTCCCTCTTCCCCACGCAGGCACCTACCTGTCCTAGTTAAAGATGTTTCTGTCAGCTGCTGTCACAACTGGAAAACAATCGGAGCATTCTCTCTTCCACTCTAGGTGTTGGGGCCAAAAATCAACTTCAGGAATATTTGTCTTTTAACAACAGACTTTGAGAAATAAAAAATTAGCTCCTGAAGGTGACATTTTTGGTGTCATACCAGATTGACTAGAAGTGGAGAGCTTTTGTGTGCATGTGCGTGTGTTTGTCTACTTTCTTTTCTTAAATTTAGAACAAATGAAGTCACACACTTACAGCATCTTCCCATTCCACTTTAGTTGAGGTCACCGGTGCTGTCCGCCTGGGATATAGCCTTTCACATATTTCTTAAAGTTCTCATTGGGTCATGCCACGTTTGTCCTGATGATGTGCATTCAGGTAGTTTTCATTCAGGGGTCACTGTCAAACAACTCTTCAACAAACACATTTGAACATCTTTACTTTTTTAAGTTTTTTTTTTTTTT
>NW_006160123.1:3827706-3856235 GCF_000334495.1 Tupaia belangeri chinensis
CTTCTCCATTCTCCTCTCGGGATTTTGGGGATGCATACACATCCAGCATGTTTCTCAGGCCATCAGTTCCAGGACTCAAACCTCACAGTTGGCCCTGTGGGATCCAGCTGCCTTAACCACTATGCCACAGGCTGGCCCTGCTTCTTTTATTTGTAGGATAATTAAAGTGGGCTGTTTGAGATACATGCATTTAGGAGCTGGCAGGTGGTTTGGTGGTTAAGAGCACTGGACTCCCACATTGGCCGATCGCAGTTTGAGTCCTGAACCTGACAGCTTGCTTTTGCACTTTCTCTCCTCCTCTCTTTCTCTCTCACTCTCTCTCTTTGGTCAATAAATAAATAAATATATAAGTACAGTTAAATAAAGTAATTCCTTTATTTAAAAAAATGTGTTTAATAGATACTACCTGGTTACTTTCCAGAAATGTATAACAATTTATTTGTTTATTCAAAATATATAAGGATGCTTATATCTTCATATGCTTTAATACTGTAGCTTAGAGGGTTTTGTTTTGTTTCTCTGTTTTCCTGACCAACGGCAGAAAATGACTTCTTATTTTTACTTTAATTGGCATCTTTACTCTTCCCTTAAGATGCACTGTGTCAGTAGTCAGGATTCTCTCTTGGAGCTGGCCCTGATGGCACCTTTGGGGCTGCTTTCAGACCCCTTCTTGTTCGAGTTTTCTCCAGGCAAGAACTGAATAAACAGCTTTTCAGTCGTGATGGATTTTAATCATAGAGGCTGATGTGCGTTGTATAAATTTAAAAACAACCAAAAAGATGAATTTCAAGCAAAAGCCATTTGGAAAGGTTACAAGAATATGAAAAAGAGGGAAATTAATGTGTGTGCATAGTTGTGGGGTGTTCTGGCTTTGCCCAGCTCTCTGCAGTGGTTGGAGTGCTGCCCTGGTGCACCTTGTGCACTGCAGAACTGCAGGAGCCCCTGAATGAGGGGAGGACCTTCTCTTTGGGTAGCCTGAAAGCTTAGAGAGACGTGCACATGGAGACACAAGAACTTTCTGGAACAGAGGAGCCTCATGACATTCCCCCACCCTCCTTGTTAAAACAAGACCTATTTTCCTGTCTCCCTTTCCGGTTTCCATTCTCTGAAGTTTTTCTAGCCCTTAAGCACCCCTGCGGTCCTATCGTTTCTTTTTCTAAAAGAGAATTATTTATTTAATTTTATTTATCATTATTACTTTTTTCCCCCTACAGGTCACATGTGCTTAACAGGTAGAGACAGAGAGAAAGCGAGAAAGCAAGCCTCTGGGTCTGGGACTCGTACAGTGTTCAGCCATGTGGGAGTCCAGTGCCTTAACCACTACATCACCTGCTGGCCCCCTAGGGTCCTATCTTCATTTCATCTGGAGACCTCAACCCTCTTCCTGAAGTGCACCCCTCTCCATGACTTTCTCTAGAAGTGACCTTCCATCGTGATTGCACTTTCAGTTCCCTCATCTGCTGCCCTGCTCCAGTTTGCCTGCCCACATGGTTCTTTGCTTGGACAGGAGTGTGACTACAGTCCTGGGCACTCACGTGTGGTAGATTGTGGCTTTCCTCGGAGGCATGAGGACTCATTTTTTCCTTTTTCTGCCACTCCGTGTTCCACCTCATAGTCAGCACCCCAGAGTGGTACTGGCTGACATTCTCTGGGGGTTGCTTTTTTCTCTAAAGGGAGTGAATGTGAGCAAGGAGGCAGAGCTCTGAGGTAGGAGGGTCTGCCTGACACATTTAGACCTGTTACTGAGCTTCTGGTGGACTGAGAACAGCCTCCAAACCTGAACCAGCTGGGTTACTTTCCAGAAATGTTATAGTAAGCCACCTGGAAAATTATGTGTCCTGTCATTGAAGCAAAGGACAGGGACTCTCTCTTTTGGGTGTTGTTATAGCTTCTTACCCATTGACTGGTGAATCACTGGGAAAGAGCACCTGCTGCAGACAAGAATTTTTGGAAAAAGACTCCATAAACATTGCTGGTGGAAATGAGAAGTCATTATCACAGAAATAAAAACAGCAGAAAATAAGTATAAATGTACAAAATACTTAATGAAGTATTGTTTATAATGGCAAAGCGAAGTCACACACTTACAGCATCTTCCCATTCCACTTTAGTTGAGGCCACCGGTGCTGTCCGCCTGGGATATAGCCTTTCACATATTTCTTAAAGTTCTCATTGGGTCATGCCACGTTTGTCCTGATGATGTGCATTCAGGTAGTTTTCATTCAGGGGTCACTGTCAAACAACTCTTCAACAAACACATTTGAACATCTTTACTTTTTTAAGTTTTTTTTTTTTTTAATTACCATAGGATGTGTGTGTTCCTTGGAGAGAGAGAGAGAGAGAAATCCACCCTCCACTCCTTGGAGTGGTGCAATCCCTTCTTCTCCATTCTCCTCTCGGGATTTTGGGGATGCATACACATCCAGCATGTTTCTCAGGCCATCAGTTCCAGGACTCAAACCTCACAGTTGGCCCTGTGGGATCCAGCTGCCTTAACCACTATGCCACAGGCTGGCCCTGCTTCTTTTATTTGTAGGATAATTAAAGTGGGCTGTTTGAGATACATGCATTTAGGAGCTGGCAGGTGGTTTGGTGGTTAAGAGCACTGGACTCCCACATTGGCCGATCGCAGTTTGAGTCCTGAACCTGACAGCTTGCTTTTGCACTTTCTCTCCTCCTCTCTTTCTCTCTCACTCTCTCTCTTTGGTCAATAAATAAATAAATATATAAGTACAGTTAAATAAAGTAATTCCTTTATTTAAAAAAATGTGTTTAATAGATACTACCTGGTTACTTTCCAGAAATGTATAACAATTTATTTGTTTATTCAAAATATATAAGGATGCTTATATCTTCATATGCTTTAATACTGTAGCTTAGAGGGTTTTGTTTTGTTTCTCTGTTTTCCTGACCAACGGCAGAAAATGACTTCTTATTTTTACTTTAATTGGCATCTTTACTCTTCCCTTAAGATGCACTGTGTCAGTAGTCAGGATTCTCTCTTGGAGCTGGCCCTGATGGCACCTTTGGGGCTGCTTTCAGACCCCTTCTTGTTCGAGTTTTCTCCAGGCAAGAACTGAATAAACAGCTTTTCAGTCGTGATGGATTTTAATCATAGAGGCTGATGTGCGTTGTATAAATTTAAAAACAACCAAAAAGATGAATTTCAAGCAAAAGCCATTTGGAAAGGTTACAAGAATATGAAAAAGAGGGAAATTAATGTGTGTGCATAGTTGTGGGGTGTTCTGGCTTTGCCCAGCTCTCTGCAGTGGTTGGAGTGCTGCCCTGGTGCACCTTGTGCACTGCAGAACTGCAGGAGCCCCTGAATGAGGGGAGGACCTTCTCTTTGGGTAGCCTGAAAGCTTAGAGAGACGTGCACATGGAGACACAAGAACTTTCTGGAACAGAGGAGCCTCATGACATTCCCCCACCCTCCTTGTTAAAACAAGACCTATTTTCCTGTCTCCCTTTCCGGTTTCCATTCTCTGAAGTTTTTCTAGCCCTTAAGCACCCCTGCGGTCCTATCGTTTCTTTTTCTAAAAGAGAATTATTTATTTAATTTTATTTATCATTATTACTTTTTTCCCCCTACAGGTCACATGTGCTTAACAGGTAGAGACAGAGAGAAAGCGAGAAAGCAAGCCTCTGGGTCTGGGACTCGTACAGTGTTCAGCCATGTGGGAGTCCAGTGCCTTAACCACTACATCACCTGCTGGCCCCCTAGGGTCCTATCTTCATTTCATCTGGAGACCTCAACCCTCTTCCTGAAGTGCACCCCTCTCCATGACTTTCTCTAGAAGTGACCTTCCATCGTGATTGCACTTTCAGTTCCCTCATCTGCTGCCCTGCTCCAGTTTGCCTGCCCACATGGTTCTTTGCTTGGACAGGAGTGTGACTACAGTCCTGGGCACTCACGTGTGGTAGATTGTGGCTTTCCTCGGAGGCATGAGGACTCATTTTTTCCTTTTTCTGCCACTCCGTGTTCCACCTCATAGTCAGCACCCCAGAGTGGTACTGGCTGACATTCTCTGGGGGTTGCTTTTTTCTCTAAAGGGAGTGAATGTGAGCAAGGAGGCAGAGCTCTGAGGTAGGAGGGTCTGCCTGACACATTTCTGGGACTCGTACAGTGTTCAGCCATGTGGGAGTCCAGTGCCTTAACCACTACATCACCTGCTGGCCCCCTAGGGTCCTATCTTCATTTCATCTGGAGACCTCAACCCTCTTCCTGAAGTGCACCCCTCTCCATGACTTTCTCTAGAAGTGACCTTCCATCGTGATTGCACTTTCAGTTCCCTCATCTGCTGCCCTGCTCCAGTTTGCCTGCCCACATGGTTCTTTGCTTGGACAGGAGTGTGACTACAGTCCTGGGCACTCACGTGTGGTAGATTGTGGCTTTCCTCGGAGGCATGAGGACTCATTTTTTCCTTTTTCTGCCACTCCGTGTTCCACCTCATAGTCAGCACCCCAGAGTGGTACTGGCTGACATTCTCTGGGGGTTGCTTTTTTCTCTAAAGGGAGTGAATGTGAGCAAGGAGGCAGAGCTCTGAGGTAGGAGGGTCTGCCTGACACATTTAGACCTGTTACTGAGCTTCTGGTGGACTGAGAACAGCCTCCAAACCTGAACCAGCTGGGTTACTTTCCAGAAATGTTATAGTAAGCCACCTGGAAAATTATGTGTCCTGTCATTGAAGCAAAGGACAGGGACTCTCTCTTTTGGGTGTTGTTATAGCTTCTTACCCATTGACTGGTGAATCACTGGGAAAGAGCACCTGCTGCAGACAAGAATTTTTGGAAAAAGACTCCATAAACATTGCTGGTGGAAATGAGAAGTCATTATCACAGAAATAAAAACAGCAGAAAATAAGTATAAATGTACAAAATACTTAATGAAGTATTGTTTATAATGGCAAAGCCCTATAAACAAAGTGACTGTCCACTGGCAAGACAAAGTTTGAGTAAGTTGTGATATACTCACATGATTGAATAGGGCAATTTCCCCATTATGTATTGTATATATGTAAAATAAAATTCCATTTTTCTAAAATAAGTAATGACATATAGAACTAGATATGCCTATAAATACAAACAAATGTTTATGTATATTAAATAATGAGATTGGAGAAAGATGTTTTCACATTGGTTACTCAAGAGCATGATATCCACAAAGAATCGCATGTGTAAACGGTATGTCACTTACATAAGTTATGTACGTTTTTGAATATATGCGTAAAGAGATGCATGGAAATATGACGACCAGAATCTTTATCATGCTTAGCCTGAGGTGGTGGAGTTTTAGGAGATTTTACTTACTTCCTATGCTTTTCTGGACCATGTGAAATTTTATCATTGAATTCATATTTGTTTTTTTAAAAAGGTCAGGAAGAAATTAAAACTGTTTTTTATTGTGCAGAAGCTGAGAGGTTGAGAGAAGTAAGGCAGAGGAGAGCTTCGAAGTGTTAGGGATTCAGAAGAAGGCCCATGGGGGTTGCCACACCCTCTTGTCCACAACACAGCACTACTCTAGGGGTGTCATTCACATTCGAAGTCATGGACTTGCCATCAGTCCCCATTAACCGAGGGCAGTGAAGGTAAAGCTTCTCTAGTTCCCACAAAGGCTGGTGGTGGGCAAGGCTGGACCTTGGAGTCTGTCTTTACAAAAAATGGGAAGCAATGGAAGCTTTGAGGGGGAGACTTCTTCCTAATTGCTTTTAAATGGTCAGTCACGTGGCTGTATGGAGAACGGATTGGATGAGTGAGTGGTGGAGAGAGGGGAGACTGGTTCCGAGGCTGTTGTAGCAGTTGAGAGAAGTGACAGGCCAGAGTGAGCAGCTGGTGAGGAAGAGGAAGGGATGCGTTGCAAACACATTTGCAGGAAGAGTTGACAGCACTAAATATTGGTTTGGATTTGGGGTTGAGAGAGAAGCAGATGTCGAGGATGATTCCCAGATGTCTAACATGCGTAACCAAGGAGATGGAGTGCCATTTTCTGAGATGAGTGACACTGGAAGAAGGGGAGATTTGGAAAACAAGGTCTGAAGTTTTGTTTGGACAACTTAAGTTCAAGATGTTTACGACAGTCCTAACTGGAGCTGTCAGGGAGCATTAGGATAACTGGTTGCCATCCAGACAGTTTGGTCTGTTGCTGAGATAAGAAATGAGATGGAGTTGTAAACATGGAGCCATTAAAATGCCACCTGAAACAGACTGGGGGAGAGAATAGCATGAGACAGGCCAAGACTGAGCCCTGATGAGGGAAGAGAAGCTGGCAAAAGATACCAATAAGTAGCTAAAACAGTAGAAGGAAAACCAGAAGAATGTCCTCCAGATATGTGTTTCTAGCAGTTCTTACTGTCCGACTGGGAACAGAACCAAGGCCGTTAAGTGATCTGGTGTAGGTCATCCCATAAGGTGAAAGTAGATGTTGCCACCATTAGGCCCTCACTGCCATCCCACACATCTAGCACCCATGTTAAAGACTGATGAGCTGGCATCAGCAGATGGCATAACGGTTATGTCACTAGACTCCCACTTGGCCAACCGTGATTCAAGTCTTGGACCTGGTGACTTCAGACTTGTGCCAGGCATGTGTGGGTGTGTGCCCAAGATCCTGGGAGGAGAATAGAGGAGAAGGGATTGATTTTTTTTTTTTTTTTTTTTTTTTTGTGTTTTTTTTTCTTGCTTTCTGTCTCTCTGGTGTGCACACATCCTTATAGCAAAAATCTCTCCAAAAAAAAAGACTGATATGCTTCTGAGGTCAGCAGTGGTGTGGTAGTTAAGGTGCTAGATTCCCATGTGGCTGGCTGACTACAGTTTGAGTCCTGTACTTGAAAATTACTCTGGCCACATGTGCAACTGTGTCCAAAATCCCAAGAGCAGAATGAGGAGAAGGGATTGTGGTTTGACCATACCCCTGGGGGTGGATTTCTCACTTTTCCTCTCTTTATTGGTCTCTCTCCCGTGAGAACGCATGCTCTTATGGGAAAAATATATATAAAAAAAGAAGGATGTACTCTGACTATGGCTTTTGTGCTCTTTTAAGACCAAGCCTCTTATCAAGGCAAATCACATCTTGCTTGTTGAATTGCTATATTTTCTGACGTCATGACAAATTTTTTTCTGTGTTTTTCTATGCTAAAATGCTAAAAATCATGACTTTCCCAACAACCCAAGATATCAATTTCGGTGTTTTTTTCTACTTTTGAGAAAGTAAAAGGAGTAAACAGGAGATTTATTCTCAAGTGTTAACAGAACTACATTTAGGAGAAAAGTTGAAAGGATTTTGGTAATTTTTTCTTAAGGAAAGGTGAGTAAACATTCAACACTGCGGTAACATTATTTTGTGATTGCTCAGTGAGTACTGTGATGCCTTCCGTGCCTTCTAGAAACAAGTCTCACTAATTTACAGTTACATGATGCTCAGAATGTTCACAAATAATAATGCTCACATACCATTAGGGTTTTTTTTTTTTAAGTTTATTTGTTTATTTCTTCCAGAGAGAGAAGAGAGGGTGGGGCATCCACAGCTGAGTCTTTCTGTAGTAACCCCCCAGCCTCAGCCAGCCCAGGTCACAGGCGACACGCTTGCCTCGCATGTACAGGAGACTCTGGGATGCAAACCTGGTGCTTCCCCTGTGGGTTCGTTGCATTACCATTGCGTCATCCATCCCATGATGGTCCTAACATTTACCATGAGTGAGGACTGTTTGGCACTTTTTATGTTTCATAGCATTAAATATGACTGCTCTGCAAGGTAGATTTTTATCATTTCCATTCTGTAGGTGGGAGAAGTAAGAAAGGGTCCATGTGATGTGTCTAAGAGGCATGCTTCAACACATAACAGCTTAAAGCAACAGACATTTATGATCTCTTATGGTTTCTGTAGATCAGGAATGTGGGGGCATCTTAGCTGGGTATTCTGGCTCAGGGTCTCTCACAAGGTTGCAGACAAGACATTGGCCAGGGCTGCAGTCACTCAAGGCTTGAGCAGGGCTGTTGTAGGCACTTCCAAGTTGGCTCACTCACTTTGGCTGTCGGCAGCAAGCCTCGATTCCTTACCACCTGGGCTGCTTCATAGCACGGTTCGAGTTTCCTCAAGTCATGTCAGCTGGCTTTCTCCACGATTTGAAAGCGATCAAGACAAAAGTGGCAATGTCTTTTCTAACCTAGCCTTGGAAGTTTCACTAGCTGTTTTCTATTTTTTATTTATTTTATTTTATTTTATTTTATTTTTGAGAGATAGAGAGAGGTTTTTTGCTATAAGGTGTGTGTGCTTGCCGGAGAGACAGAGAGAGATAGAGAGACAGAAAGTGATAAATCTCCCCCCAGGGGGTCTGGCCACACCGCAGTCCCTTCTCCTCCACTTTCCTCTTGGGATCTTGAGCATGCACACACATGTGCCCAGTGTGAGTTTTTAGCTGCTGGGTTCAGAGTTTGAAACACGGTTGACTTGGTGGGAGTCCAGTGACATAACCATTATGCCATCTGCTGGTCCTAAAGTTGGCTCTATTCATTGTGGGCCCATGCAGAGAGGTGGGGCTGTCTGACCATCTTAGAGGCTGATTATCATGGGGAGAGAAGTGCTTAGAATATTACTTTTTCCCTTAAACCTTAATGATTAGCAAAAATGTCTTCTCTCTGTAAGACTTACACTGTCTTTTTTTTTCTTGCCAGATAGACAAAGAGGAGAAAACATCCCTCCAATGGGATACTGCAATCCCTCCTCCTCCATTTCACCATCCTGTTGGGATTCTGGGCACACATGCACATGTGCCTGGGATTTTTTCAAGCTATTAGGGCTGGGATTTGAACAGTGGTTAGTAATGTGGGATCTGGTTCCCTTAACCAGTAGGCCATGGGACCAACCCAAGACTTACATTGTTTTAACTAGAAACAAGGAAAGTGTAGGTAATGCTTCCAGGTTCTTTCCATCCATGTCAGTGTGTAAACTTTATTTGGTTTGTATGTTACCTTCTTACTCCTATTAAAGGATTTTGAATTCTTTATTGAAGAAATAATTTAAGGGGCTGGTGGGTGGCATGGTGGCTGGGATGCTGGATTCCTACATGACCAACCACAATTTGATTCTAGAACCTGGAGGCTTGGTTTCTTACTTTCCCTCTGTGTCTCTCTTGGTCAAATAAAAAAAAAATAATAACAATAAATAAATAAAATTAAATGAAATAATTCTTTAAAAAAAGAAAAAAGAATTTAAAAATTTGTGCTGTGTCACCGATCTTTGCATATATGTCTACTTTTATTTTTTTTTATTGTGGTAATATTGAAATTTGTTGGCTAATATTTATTAGCCAATGATCTGTTTTGAGCAATGATATTTGCATACTGAAGGCTTTATAAGAATAATGTCAAGGGCAAGACTAAATAAACTGTGGCTTAATGAAAGTGAACAAGTTTCATATTTTATCTTATTTGCTTCATCCGCATTGAATCAGTGCCATTGATTGCACTGTGAAAGCCATTATTTTACAAACCTACAGAGTGGGAAATCAATATTTCATAGGCTAGAAAATCCTTCCCCTGCCTTTTGTTTTATAATAGGAAAATAAGGGGTCACATCTCCTCATTGATTTTGATGCTTTAAACAGGCTAATAGTATTTTGTCCTGATTTTATTTTGAACCAGCAGGAAAATTACATGGTAAATAACTCAGTGTTATTCAAATCAATTATTATCAGAGGAAAAATGCAGGAGTTGGAAGCTGGTTTTTCATGAAATACTAAATTGTTAGGTGAACTCTTTCTCTCTGCTAATCTATATCATGAATCCTGCTTTCTTAGAAAATGATACAAAGTGACCCAGTTCCAATGGTTCTTAGGCTGGAAGTTGCCTGCCAGTTCTGGGTTTGGATTTGGTTCCAGGGCTGACCCAAACACACTGGAATCAGTTGCATACACCTGGGATTTTAGCTACTAGGGAGGCCGAGGCAGGAGGACTGCAGCGTAGTGAGACTGCCAAGATATACCTGCCCAATATGTCTCTCCCTTCCCCCACCCCCCACAAAAGGAAAAAAGAAGGAAAATAATACAAAAGTATATAAACCTTTTGTCCACCTTCCAGCAATGTAGCTAATGCAATTTCAGGCACAGAAAGTAACTGTTGCCTTGCAAAGTCATTGGGAAATGAGTATAAAAAATGGGGCTTAGCCTAGGTTGATAAATGAACTGAAATAATCTTCCTGTTGTCTTGCTCTGCTTTTTGCCCTCTTCCTCTCTCTCCATCCTGTCTCTACTTGAGGGAGCACAGAAGAGAAAAAGAGAGGGAAAAAAGCGTGAGGATTTGCTTTCCAAAGTGTAATTTCTGCTCACCCACCTGTAGTTTATTATAAAAAAGTACTTCTAAAATCAAGTTACATCTGCCAGGCCCTTAAATACATCTAGTTGGCTTAGTTCTTGCCTCATAAATTCTAGTTCTAGGCCCAAATGTGTCGGTTATCAATGTATCAATGTACCAGTGCTTTATTTTGCTTTCTTTGTCCCCCTCCTTTCTACAAGCTCTTGGCTCCTGATAATTCTGTTTGAGCTTTTATTCCATCTCCCTATGGACTGTGTGCTACAACTTGTCCTTCCAATGCCTCTTACGTTCTCTCCCTCTTTTTCTTTTTCTTTTTTTAATTGCCAGAGGGTGCATGTGCTCACCAGAGACAGAGAGGAGAGAGAGAAAGCACCCACCCTCCCAATAGGGCATGGTCATGACACAGTCTCTTCTCCATTTCTCCACTTATGCCTGGTGTGTTTTCTAAGCTGCCTGGTCTGGGGTATAAACCCAGTGATCAGCCACATGGGATCCAGTTTGTCTCACCACTAGGCCACAAAGCCTGCCCTTACGCCTTGTTCTTGACTTTGCTCTGACCTTCAGATCCATTTCTTCCTTCCAGAGCCTTCCTCGCTTTCGCCATCTGTCTCTGGCCTTGTGGTTGTGGCCACCTCCAGCTCTTGCCCCATCTGCTGCTCTGGCTTCTCTCAGCTTTTCATTCTATAAACACTGTCTGCTGCTGGCTTCTTCCCTCCTTGCAGGGACAGGAGAAAGTGCTGAAGGACACAATCAAGGTCTTTTCTAAAGGAAACGACCCTCCCCAGTGGTGGGAGAGAGGCCTGAAATCTGTTAGAAGAATTGGAATGCCACTCCTAGCTAGCTCCTTGCCCTCTGTCCTCTCCTATTTCTCCTTCTGCCTTTTAATTAATGTTATTGTCAAATTGTGCCAGATCATAAGGAGTAACAGGCGCTCATTTCCAGAATCTTATTCTTCCAGCTCGCATCCGCCATGCTGGTTCCCCGTGGACTGAAGCAGCATCAGGCTCACTTTCCTTTCTTAGTCCTCTAATTATCTTACCCCTGGGGGTCTTTGGAATTATTTACAACATAGTTTTCCTTTTCAGACTGCATAATTATAGTTAGTGGAACAGAGGGAATAGGAGAATGGAATGTACTAGTATTCCATGTGCGCTCACTACACTAATTACAGTAGAGCACGATGTATCATTGTTGAATACATCTCTCCCAAGCTGCTCTGACACTCTGTGTTGGCAATGGGAGCTAGTAAACATTCAGCTTGTTGGCTGAAGGCGGTTTCCATCAATAGGTGTCTTTGCAAAACTGAGAACACCGGTAGAAAATTCTAAGGATTCTGATTAAGTCAAATTCAACTGCAAGCTTGTATTTATTAATTTATTTAAGTCATTATGAAGCAACTCCTAGACATATAACTGTGTTTGAGGGCTGACAGAGTTTTCAGATAAAGTTCTTTTCCGACTTTATAATCTTACAATATGTTAGGGGAGAAATAGCTCCTCTAAGCTAAATACAATATACATGGTACAGAAGATATGACCCCTGCCTTCAGAGACTGTATGAGTGATCTAATATATGCAAGGGTCATTTAGTGGCACGGTCTGTATAGTGGATACTTTGGATTGTGAACTATTTAACCTCTACTCAGTAAAGTTTGGTTTGTTTGAATGCTGATCCAAGGGTGGAGTGCTTAATGATGGAGTGAGTTAGACTACATGTTTACTTCTTTTCTCTGGAAGCTTTCTCCACACAACTGTGGTTAGGGGGAAATGAAACCTCTGGTTATTAAAAGGGTTTAGTACTTATCACAGTTAAATGGGGTCAATGATTTCTGAGTTTTTCAGGGAATAATATACTTTTCAGGGAGGCTAATTGATTTAATGTGAGAAATCAGGTAGCAAAATATATCGTGATGTTGTGAAATGTTTCTCATTGTTTTACATGAAAAAAATTCAAATTGTCGAAGAAAAATGAGGAGTTACCAACTTCAGGCTCTGTTTCTACACATCTGTATTTTTTGCTGTGTGTCGAGAGAGGTGAGGGACTAATTTCAGGGCTTTGTGACTTCTGCAAGAGAGCCTTAGGGATGGGACAGGCTTGGCTGGGGTCACTAAGACCTTTTTGTCCTGATTGTGCCATCTAGTTGATCTTTCTTCTTGGGATACCATTGTTGTTGAAACATATGTACAGACAGATGAATAGATTGAAAAAGTGTGGTGCATATAGTCTATGGAATATTACTTAGCCATAAAAAAGAATGATACCATGGCATTTGATAGAAAGTAGACGAATATGCTAAGTGAAGCAAGGTAGACTATGAAAGATAGGCACTTTATGTCCCCAATTAATATATACCAGCAGATGGCGTAATGGTTATGTCGCTGAACTCCCGCATGACTAACCACAGTTTGAGTCCTGGACCTGGTGGTTTAAAATTCATGCTGGGTGCATGTGCATGTGTGTCCAAAATCCTGAGAGGAGACTGGAGGAGAAGGGACTGTGGCTTGGCTACACCCCGGGGGGTAATTTCTCACTTTTTAATCTCTCTCTGTCTCTGATGAGTGCATGCACCCTATAGCAAAAATCTCTCTCATATATATATATATATTTTTTTTTATATATACACTTCATAGCAGAAACTGAAATATTGGGAGGTATAAAAGCAGGGAGAGCAACTGTGAGTACTAGACACAGTGTGGGAGGAGGGTGGAAATCAACGGGGAGAAAAAGCAGAACATTCAATGATGAGGTTATTGTTATAATCTCTTTATATATTCTTATGGACTACAAAAGTTAATATCTTATCTGAATTATTCATTGGGAACAAATATGCCAAAGTTAGATTGGAGATATATATTTCATAAGATCCTTCTCATTAAAAATAATTATTTAAAATTCAGCATGAATTTTAATAAACTGACTACATAGTTTCTTCCTGTTAATTTTATCTCTGCTTAATTTGAACTTCCTATATCATTTAAGAAAGACCTCTAGAATCAAATTAATTGTAGCTAAACTAACATAGTTTTGTTATGCTAATAATGATCATTTTAAACAGAGTTGGACAGGCTTAGATAGTTCAATTATACATTACGATGGTTTAATCACACCTTACATCAAATTGACACTTCATTTGTTAGGGTAAGGCGAAATTTTTAGACTGGGAGGCAGAGCAATTGTGTTGAAAACAACCAGGCATAACCCTCTGGCTTCAAGTGGTTTTTCTCACATTCTTCTTGATGACCAGTATTTTTCTGAACTAGCAGCAAGAAAAACTACCACTAAGCCAATGCTGACTCATGGAGTAGCTAGGAGATTCACCTGTAGAGATCAAATAAATATATATTTTTAAAAATTAGAATAAGATAGGATCTTTTTTAGAACAATCTTAGTTTTCCTTTGGAAGTTTAGGTCGTTTTTTTTTAATTTAAATTTATTTATTTATATTCATTCACTATACATCATTACAGCATACAAAATGAGATTTCCCATCCAGAATACACTGTATATTGGTTCAATGAAGCACATCAACATACGTGTTATTGTCAACAAATAATTTTCCATTTCTTGTTTCCTGTATATTTTGTTATTTTTCCCATCCTTGATTCCCTGTCTCTCACCCTCTGCCATGTCCCACCCTCTTCCCACACTGTCTCTGGTATCCATGATTGCTTTCTATGCCTTTACCCCCATTTTATTTATTCACTAATGAACTTAATTAATCTAAATATTTCCAATAGCAAGCGCAGCTGATATATACATATCCATGAACACAAGTCTGACTTTAGGCATAAAACTCAGTGAGTAGAATGAACATCTATAAAGTAGCACCTAGCTGGGGCTATATAGCTTACTGCAGTCATCAAATATGCACTTTTTTTTTAATTTCAAGAAAAACAGTTTTCGTGTTTTTTTTTTTTTCCTCCTGAAACTTTTTTTTTAAATTAATTAGTTTGCATTCATCCCCTAATCATCATCACAGCATACAAAATGTGGTTTCCCATCCAGAATATACTGCATAGTGGCTTAATCATGTATGTTATCATCAATAATTTTCCATTTCTAGTTTCACATATACATAAATTTATTTATTTATTTACCCCTATGTCTGTTTTTTTTTTTTTTTGGAGGGGGAGAGGAGAGAAGTTTTTGTATAGGGCGCGTGCACTCACCAGAAAGAGAGACAGAGAGACAGAAAGTGAGAAATCACACCCAGGGGGAATGGCTGTGCCGCAATCCCTTCTTCTCCATTCTCCTCTTGGGATCTTGGGCACCCATGCACATGTGCCCGGTGTGAGTTTAAGCCACCGGGTTGGGCAGTTGAACCGCGGTGGGCTACATGGGAGTCCAGTGACATAGTCATTCCGCCAACTGCTGGTCCCAGAAGCGTGAGTTTTAAACTAGCTGGCTTGTGGTGGCGCTCTGCTCTCCTACTCTGCTCCCAGACCCACGCAGCTTCCCGGCGTTCTTGTCTGAACTGCCCAGGTGCCTTTGCCTTGTCTGCACTGAGGTCCTTATACTCGTTTTGTCTTTCCCTTGCTTTCTTCCTTGCTTGCTTCCTCTCTTTTTCTTATGAAAGGGAGATCTCTTTGGGAGTTTTTCTTAGGCAACAGATCGCAGAGTTCAGAGAAAACACGAATTTGACTCTTAGCATTCCAAGATCAATCTGTTCCATCATGATGCTGTAACTTTGGCTGTTGGAGCATGTAGGGGTCATATATATTTTTGAAAGAATTACTTATTTAATTTTATTTATTATTATATTTTTAAATTTTTAATATAGGGCATGTGAGCTCACCAGAGAGATAGAGAGAGTAAGAAAAAAGCTGCCAAGGCCAGGACTTGAACTGCAATCAGCCCTGTTGGAGTCCAGCACCTTAACCACCCACTGGCCCCTGGGGTCATATCTTAAAGGGCATGTTATGATGTTGGAAAGTTTGGATTATTTTTTAGGGTGATAGGGAACCACTGAATGCTCTTAGTGAAATCAATCAAGTTGCTTTTTAACTTTTTTTTTTTTTTTTGCTTTTTTAGGTTTTTGCCATAGGGTACATGCACTTGCCAGAGACAGACAGAGAGAGGGAGAGTCAGAAATCCCTCCCTCCCACCACATCACAATCCCTTCTCCATTCTCCTTTGGGATTTTGGGCACGCACACACATGCACCCAGCATGATTTTCAAGCTGTTGGGTCCGGGACTCAAACTGTGGTGAGCCTTGTGGGAATCGAGAGCCTTAACCACCATGCCACCTGCTGGCCCCTAATCAAGTTATTTTCGTACCTCTGCTATTCCTTAGAATGTTTTTAATCCATCAACCTCGCAATGTTTTGTTCATTGGCAACTTTATTTATTTTTTAAATGAACAAACTCTTCAAAAATCAATGTCATAATGAAACTACATCTGAATTCTACTTAGATAAAGTGGAGCAATGCCTACAGATATTCAGGGATGTTTTTACTTTCTGGTGATGGTGGTAAAAAATGGAATAGGATTTTTTTTTTCTTTCCAGTCTTGAACAAAATTCAGTTATTCATCTGGTGAGCTTAAACACACAAGGGTGCTGAGTAATTACCTACTGGGAAGGTGGTGTGTAATGTTTAATGTTTTTAAAGGTTTTTTTCTTAATAAACAATCAAGTATAGATATCATTAGTGTGTGTGTGTGTGTGTGTGTGTGTGTGTGTGTGCATAGAGGTTTTTGCTTTAGGGCACAGGGCAGAGAGAGACTTATACTTGCCAGAGAGAGACTGAGACAGTAGGAGGGAAAATGAGAAATCACCCCTGAGGGGATGGCCATGCTGCAGTCCCTTCTCCTCCATTCTCCTCCTGTGATCTTGGGCGTGCACATGTATGTGCCCAGCATGAGTTTCAAGCCACCAGGTCCAGGACTAGAACCATGGTCAGCCATGTGGGAGTCCAGCGACATAACTGCTATGCCATCTGCTGGTCCATATAATTATTGTTTTATTATTTGTAATGTATCCTTGGCTAGATAGCATTTTCTAAAAAAAACCCTTTTTCCATAATGATTAAATAATCTTGTGGCAGTATCAAGCTGTTAAGCTAATTGAATTTAAAGTGCTATCAAGCAGTCATTATTACTTTGAGATTTTTACTTAATGAAACAATGCCAAGATCATTGATTGCTTCTTTGATTTTCTTGATCCTTTGTGGCTTTTAATTCACTCTGATGCTCTATTAAGATGTATCATGTTTGTGTGCTCCTGTGGGAATTCTGTGGGGAATTAAAAATAATATATGTTTTTGTGCTATACAGTATGATATTTTGAAATATGTATACACTATGAAATGGTTAATTCAAGCTAACTAACATGTGTATTGTCTTACATAGTTACCTGTGGTGAGAACACTTAAATGTACTCTTTTACCAATTTTGAAGTATACAATACATAACTATAGTTACCATGTTGTAAAGGGATCTCTTGAACTATTTTTCTAACTGAAATTTTGTATTGTTTGACTAGCCTGTCCCCTCAACCTCCAATCTCTGGTAACTGACATTCTACTCTGTTTCTATGACTTTTTTAGGTTCCACATGTAAGTGGGATCATGTGGTATTGGTCTTGCTGTGTCTGGTTTATTTCACTTTATATAATGTCCTCCAGGTCCACCCATGTTGTCACAAAAGACAAGACTTCTTTCTCTTTAAAGGCTGAATAGTATTCCTTTTATTCATCCATTGATGGACACTTAGATTGAGTCCATATTTTGTGATTGTGAATAATGCTGCAATGAACATGGCAGTGCAGATGTCTTCTATTGGGTTGTCGGAAAAATTATGATGCAGTAGAAAAACATAGATAGAAAAATACATCATGATTTTCCGACAGCCTAATACATAAGGATTTCACTACCTTTGACTGTAAACCCAATAGTAAGATTGCTGGATTATACGATAATTCTATTTCTAGTTTTTTTTTTTTTTTTTTTTTTTTTGGAGAGGTTTTTCACTATAGGGCGTGTGCGCTCGCCAGACAGACAGCGAGAGACATAGAGACAGAAAGCGAGAAATCACCCCCCAGGGGGAATGGTCACGCCGCAATCCCTTCTCCTCCATTCTCCTCTCGGGATCTTGGGCCCTTACGCACATGCACCCGGCGTGAGTTTTAAGCCACTGGGTCCGGGACGCGAACCGCGGTCGACTACGTGGGAGTCCAGCGACATAGTCATTACGCTAACTGCTGGTTCCCTCTATTTCTAGTTTTTAAAGGAAGCTCCATGTTGTTTATCATAATGGTTGTACTAACTTACATTCTCTGTGGAGCATTTAGAATGTTCTGTAGTAGGTTCGACGAATTCTAACAGTAGGACTCATCTGGAGAAGAGAAGAGACATACTTGATCTGTCCTCTCCGGTGTGCTTTGAGTCATGGCTAGGTATTCTAAAAAAAGCAGATCTTACAGTTTTTCCTGCCTTCCCTGATGAAGAGAAAAGGCTTGGATGAAATCTCCAAATCCAGATTATAGTTAGGAGGAGAGAGGCAGGTAGTGTGTCCCAAAGGCCTGAGGAGAGAGCTTTGAGTTTGTCACAACTGCCCAAACTCCGTGGTCTCAGGCATCCTTCCTGATCCTGTGAGATAATCGGCTATGATTTTACCAGAGCAGCACCACCTACAAGAGACTTCTGTGGTGCAGACCTGGGTGATTCTTTCTAGACAGACCCCAATATTCCATGTGAAAACTGGAGGTCAGTCAGTGCTTGCATGCTTCTCATTTCTAGTTGCTTTCCAAGTCCTTCTCCTGATCTGTCCTCATCTGTCTTCTGTATATACAGCTCCATGTTTCTTCTCTCGTTTTACCTTTGTCAGACCTCTCCTTTGTGCCCTCAGGAAGCTTCATGCAACCACATATAACAATAACGTGTAATACTCACACAGCATGTATTAGAAGCAAGAAGCTGTTCTAGGTGCTGCACATTTATTACTCATATTGTCTCATTTAATCCTCACCATGCCTCAAGAACATAAGATTTTATATGTCCACTTTATTTCTTTTATTTTTGGAGAGGTTTTTGTTATAGGTTGCGTGTGCTAGCCAGAAAGACAGAGAGAGACAGAGAGACAGAAAGTGAGAAATCACCCTCTGGGAAGATGGCCACCCTCCAATCCCTTCTCCTCCATTCTCCTCTTGGTATCTTGCGCATGCATGCACAAGTGCCTGGTGTGTGTTCAAGCCACCAAGTCTGGGACTCGAACCGTGGTTGACTACATGGGAGTCTACCGACATGGCCATTACAGCAACTGCTAGTCCCTTATATGTCCACTTTATAAATGATGAAACTGAGGCACAGAGAAGTTAATTTACCCATGATCACAAAGCTGATAGTGGTAGAGCTGGGATTTGAATCTGGAAGTATGGCTTCAGCATCTGTGATTTTAGTTTTAGTTATTAAAATTGTCTGCCTCTCTCTAGGAAAACTTTTTGTACATGTTTAACTGTTTTTCAGAATAATTCTTTAACCATAATGTCCTTTACTTACTCACAGAAGTGCAACAGAGTACTAACGAATGTATAGCTGGCCACTTGGAAGATTTTCACAGTCAGTGAATATAACTTAGCACAGAAAAACAGTCCCCACAAACTATGAGCTCATAATTGAACATCAAGAACTATATAAATAAAACCATAAGGGACAGCCAGCAGACCCCACAAATAGCAAAATTAACACTTCTAGAACCAGACACAATAGAATAATCTCAAAGGAACTATGCAGTTTAAAAATGATTATAAAGAAGCAATGGAATCCATAGTATAATAACTGGACAGTAGGAATAAAGAATAGGCCATTGGAACAAACAAATGTACCCCCTCCCAAAGTTGGCACAAACACCCTGTATGTACACACACACAATTAGAAAAGGATTATTCGATTACTCCAGATTAATTGAGAATTGACTAAACAAAAGGTAAACTTGAGAAATATCACCTAGTTTGAATAAATCAAAAGAGGCAATGGATGAAAATAGGAAATAAGAAAATAAATATAAATAATGTATAAATAAAATAAATAAGTAAAATGAATTTAAAAATAGAAATAAGGAAACCATAAGGAAATCTTAAGATTGAATAAATAGAACTTGCAAACATTTTAGTAAGACTGCAGAACTTTTAGTGAGCATGTGGGGAAGCCAACTTTGTCATGCCATTTGTGGAGAAACATTTGGCAATGTGTTTAAAAAATGTGCAAGTCATTTGACCCAGAAATTCTGCTTCTAGGAATTTATCCTCAGTTAGTATTTAGTTCAGTTTCAAAAGATACACACACACCAGCGTTGTATAATAATGAAATAGTAGAAACAGCTACAAAAACCTATCTATATATAATAGATAAAATTAAATATGAAACAACTATAAAAGCACTTGCTTTATTGCAATCTGTTGAAATGATAATAAACAATATTAAACCATACTTCAAGAAAATCAGAGAACCTTAACCAGGGCAGATGTATACACACACCGTCTTACCTAGACATATCATATTCAAACTACAGAAAACCAAAGATAAATAGAAAATCTTGAAAGAAGAGGGGTTAAAAAAAAAAAAAAAGAAGAGAGACACATTAAACAGGATAAAGGTAAGAATTACCGCAGACTTATTTCCCAAACTATGCAATCCAGAAGACAGTAGAAAGAGATCTTTCTAGTACTGGGAGAAAAACAATCTCTCAATTCAAAACCCCTCTCAACTGAAACAAAGAAACAAACATCCTCTCTCATTAACAAGGTAATGTTTTCAAAGTTTTTTTTTTTCCTAATTAGGTTAAATGGTATAGTTATATTGCTTTGTTGCTGTTTATGTGTGAGTATGTGTGTACTTGTGCTTAAGTATGTACACATTTTTTAAAAGTGTGTGGCCAATAAGATGTTGAGTGCAGGTGCTTCTCTCCTAATGTTTTGTCCAAGTTAGATTTTTAGAGACAAATGAGTCAGTTTTAAATAAGGAAACAGAACAGTGTTTCAGAGGATGGAAAACAAGCATAGGCTTCTTTAGCTTCAGGTTCTTAATAACAAAGAGAAAGAAACTTAAATGTTGTCTAGAATCTTATAAATAAATCTTATAAATCACAAAATGTGATTATAGCAGTCTGAGGTTTTTCAATAATAACTCATTGAAAACAAATTTCCTCATTTATGAGTGTGAATATACTAATAAAATGCTCACTTTATTGCTAGTGTGGTTCTTAAAATGCTATAGCTGATGCTATAACCTATAGCCAAAATACTTCGACATCAAAGTATTATTATAGCACATACACCCCAAAAGTATGGTTAATTTTTTTTTTAAAGCACACCTGGGGACCAGCAGTTAGTGTAATGGCTATGTCGCTGGACTCCCACGTAGCCAACCACAGTTTGGGTCCCGGACCTGTTGACTTAAACTCACACCAGGCATGTGTGCGTGCGTGCCCAAGATCCCGAGAGGAGAATGGAGGAGAAGGGATTGCGATGTGGCTATCCCCCCTGGGGGGTGATTTCTCGCTTTCTGTCTCTATGTCTCTCTCTGTCTTTCTGGCGAACGTACACACCCTATAGCAATAAATAAGTAAATAAATAAAAGCACACTTGATATAATACAGAGGGAGAAAAATGAATCAGAAAGTACAGTATGAGAGTAATGATGGACATTCGTTCCACTTAAGTTTCAAAAGCGTCTACTATGTGGATAAGAGACCTCTGACCCATAGACTGGTTCCTCCTTTCCTGTTCTGTTACTCAAGGTATTTTATTCAGCATAACCTACCAAGTTACAAAGATTAATAGTGATAAGAGGAACAGAAAATCTGAAGGGTTCTTGATTTATAAAAAGGTATTGTACAATATATACAGAAAGTCCCTTGATGTACTTGAGACACCCCCAATTTTGACAACTGAAGATATTGTGACTTGTAAGTTCTTTTCATGTCATATTTCAAGTGGGCTATTTAATTATTAGATATTTACCAGATTTTGAGCCCTGTCTATAAAACTTAAGTGAGAAAAATATTTCAGATAGACTCTAATCTATACTTCACTGGGAAAAAAAAGACCAGAAAAAATAAATCTCAAACTCGATGGAGCTTTAAATGCATCATTACTATTCAGTTTTTTCACCTTGACAACAGGAAAGCCTGAGGAGGCATGAGGTAGTATTAATTCTTACATTAAAATGGTAAATGCATATACATGTACACACTGTTGGTTTAATCTCACCAAGTCAGCCTATTAACATACAATTTGGTAGAGAATTTCCTGGAAGCATCTGGTGTATATACCTAAACAGTGGCTGTTTTTCCTCTTGTCTTGTAGATAATGGCTAGCTATAGAAAACTGTGTTTGGAGGGTAATGTAGTGTTTGTATTACATAAAATGTATTAGAGGGGCAGGCTGGTGGCCTAGTGAGTAAGGGTGCTGGACTCCCATGTGTCCAACTCTGGCTTAAGTCCTGGACCTGGCAGCTTGCTTTCTCACTTTCCCTCTCTCTCCCTCTCTCTCTCATTCAGTCCCTCTCTCATCAAATTAAAATAAATAAAGCTAAATAAACTAATTTGTTAAAACATTAAAAGAAATATTAGAATATCTTCTTAGAGTATTTTTACTTTGAATAACATCCATTTTACAAATAGATTCTCTCACGACAGGGACTTTTTTTCCCCAGAAACTTTTTAAAATCAGCATATTGTCTATAATGGTGGAAGTACATGTGATTATTTTTAGTACAAAATTACAATGTGTAATGATTAACTTAGGGTGATTAGTATACCCATCACCTAAACCACTTAGGAGAATTCAAAATCCTCTTTTTTAGGTACTTGGAGATATACAGTAAGTTATTATTAACTATATTCACCCGCTGTATTTTACAACACTAAATGTTCCTCTCATCAGTCAGTGATTTTTATTTCCATCAGTCAACATCCCTTTATCCCTTCTCTCTCCCTATTTTTCCCAGCACTCTGTAGTCATTTTTTATCTAAAGAGAGACTCTTGACAGTAAGTGGTGTCCACATCTGTGGTGTTGAGGCAGCTCCTTGCAGTGACCTTGGCTGCAGCTCCAAACTCTGCTCTCTCTTGCCCCTCACCATCATGCTCCTTCAGAATGGGACTCAATTGTTAGCTCTGTTCATTAAAAGGCATCCTCTGAGCATGTGCACAGGGTTCTTGGGTCATGATTTCATTGGCTGAATGGACCTTGCTCTCTCACCAGGTGAAAGTTCACCAGCACACCTGAAGGCTGGGCCTGTGGGACTCTGGTGGCACAACCATTGGGGCTCTGTGTCTAGAAGAGGTGTTTCTGAACTGTAGTCTAGGGGCCAGTTGCATTGGGGTGCTTGTTATTAATGCATTTTTCCAGTTCCAGTCCTATTAACTGTGATCCAGTATAGGAGGGGTAGTCATTCTGATGTATACTGAGGTTTGGTAATATTCGGGTTACTTAAACTATATTAGGATATCTTACAATATTTTTTGCTTAGAAAAATATCTTCAGGGGGATCAGCAGTTAGTGTAATGGCTGTGTCGCTAGACTCCCATGTAGTTGACTGCAGTTCGAGTCCTGGACCTGGTGGCTTAAACTCACGCTGGGCACATGTGCGTGCATGCCCAAGATCTGGAGAGGAGAATGGAGGAGAAGGGATTGTGGCGTGGCCATCCCCACTGGGGGGTGATTTCGCGTTTTCTGTCTCTCTGTCTGTCTCTGTCTGTCCGGCGAGCACACGCACCCTATAGCAAAAACCTCTCAAAAAAAAAACAAAACCCCCTAAAAAAAAAAAAAAAAAAAAAAAAAAAACTTTTGCAAAGGTACCAAAGCACAATTAACTTTGTTGTGTTTCAAGAACAGAAAAAAGGCCATAGTGGCTGGTACTCAACAAGCCAAGGAAAGAGAGATGTGAGGTTGGGTAGGTTATGTAGGCCCCTGAGCACCATAGTGCACGGCATAATAGATTGAGGAGGGTAGGAATCAGAAGTTTACCTGAAAATAGGAGTCGAGTTGAGGGGGATATGAGAATCATCAGCATTTTGATGGAAAGCTTCTGGAATAGGTAGTCTAACTTACGGAGAAGCTGTGGAGAGAGAATTGAAGAGGGCCTACTCAGAGGACTAGGAGTAGCCATTGATTGGTATAGGTGGAGGCTAGGAGTAAAACCAGGAGACTAGGCCTGCGAAGCCACTAGAGGAGAATGTTCAAAGACAGATGTTTGTTGTGTTATTGCTGCTGGAAAGACTAGAACACTACTGTCCAGTACAGTAGCCGCTAACCACATGTGGCTACTGAGCCCTTGAAATGTGACTAGTGCAAACTGAGTAAAACTAGTGTAAGATAAAATCCACACTGGATTTCAAAGACTAAGTGCAAAAAGAAGAATAAAAATATTTCATTAAGAGACCAGATAGTAGTAAATGAAGTAGTAAAATGAAGCTTTCTGTAAGGCAGTCTCACATGGGAAGGTTCCGGGTTCATGTCCAGAGACCTCCCTGAGTATGCTTGGCACATGTTTGCTCATGATCTGGGGCTGGCTGAAGGCTCGAGGTGATCACAACATCAAGACCCTCTTGGGGGTATTGTCTTCCTCTCTTTGCCCCCTCTTTTTTACTTGTGAAGGAAATTAATAAACTTTTTTAAAGTCTTTTAAATTTTTCATTAATATTATTTTTTAAATTTAGATTTTTTCTTAAGGCACATGTACTCATTGAGGAGAGACAGAGAGGAAAGTGAGAAATCACCCCCCAGGGATGATGGCTACACCACAATCCCTTCTCCATTCTTTTCTCAGGATTCTAGGCACACAAGCACACGTGCTCATCATGATTTTCAAGCTGCCAGGTCCGGATTTTGAATCCTGGTCAGCCGTGTGAGATTCCAGCACCCTAACCACTATGCCACCTGCTGGCCCCTTCATTAATAATTTTAAAGTAATGATTACATGTGAAATGATAATATTTTGGTTAAATAAAATATATTACTAAAATTTAACCTACTTCTATTTACTTTTTAAAAATACGGCTACCAGAAAACTTTAAATCACACATGTGGCTTGCATTGTATATTTATTTTGTAGTTTGGTAACACAGAGCTCATTAGCAAACTTGGTAAGATAAACTGTCTTGAGATTAATACCCAGCAAACTGTTTACACATTGATGAGACTGAATCACCATCATAATAATGCTGTTCTGCCTAAAATTAAATAAGAAAACTCATCAGTATAATTTCTTCCAGATTTTTTGACATGTGTGTAAATGGTATAATGAGTTCAAATAAATTGTTAGTATGTATTTAAATTAAATCTTTTTAAAATCAACTCTCAAATGTAGTTAAAATATTTTTAACCTATTTTCTCTTTCCTTTTTTCTTTTTTCTTTTTTTAATTTTTATGATTTTGGATATCTGGCCAGGAAACTTCATGGTGTTATGGTCAACGTGCCGCACAACTGTGTTCAAATCTGTCACCAACAGGTTCATTAAAAACCTGGCCTGCTCGGGGATTTGTGCCAGCCTGGTGTGTGTGCCCTTCGACATCATCCTCAGTACCAGTCCTCACTGTTGCTGGTGGATCTACACCATGCTCTTCTGCAAGATTGTCAAATTTTTGCACAAAGTCTTCTGCTCTGTGACTATCCTCAGCTTCCCTGCCATTGCTTTGGACAGGTAAGGTCAGGTAGCCAGTGCTCAATTTAAAAAAAAAATATATTGAAAAAATAGCATCATGAAGCAAAAGATGAACAATCACTGTTTAATATACTTCTTTGTAATCTCTTATGGTCAACAGAAAGAGATTGAAGGTCTGAAACAGATGCTTTACAAAAACAGGTTAATTTAACAGCAGCCATAGGAAAAGATCATTGAGAAAAGACCTGGGAGTGCAGGCGCAAAGCGGCTGGACCATAGTCTCTCCAGCTTGGTTGGAATTGGTAGTGTTCATGTTGTAATTTACAATAGTTTGCTCATTTGTTCAATAACTTTGGAATTAGGACTCTGATGTAGGATGGAAACATTTCTGAAAGATTAAGTGGCTGTTTTATGAATGATTAGACGGTCTAGTTGGACTTAGCTAGATAACACCAGAATGTTTTTAGAGGATTTATTTCCAAGACTTCATATCGTGACAGTGGTGGTTTTCGCTTCCCGAAGGAGGAGATTCTTGTATCTTAGTTACTGTTATCTTATACATAATTTGATCAAAGTTAGGAGCAAAGATCTCATTAATCAATAGCTTCTTGCCTTTTCCCTCTGTTGCTAGCACTTCCTGAATACAGTTTAGATAATAGTACATTTTAGAGAATAGAACTAAATATGCAAACAAAGATTGAGAAATATTTTGTGTACATGAGTACTTTTGATTTCAAGATTTAGGGAGAGGAAAAGTTGCTGAAGGGAAAATGCTGGCTATTCTGACTTTATATCCTAAGTGAAAATTTAACTATATTTTGGATGTATTTGAAAATGTTAAACTCTTTGTTTCTTAAAACAAATTTAAATTTTAGTTGTCTGTTAGGATATTGATTGCTGAACTGATCTGTGGAGTCACTTCAGCCTCTCAGGCCTTGAACCCTGATTTCATCAGCTGCCTCATGTCTACACAGAGGAAAACACAGAAAGAGTCACACAAAGTCATTGCCTTTGTGGTTAAAAGAGTGTATTCTTAGAACCAGCAGATGGCATAATGGTGACATCACCGGGCTCACATGTAGTCGACTGCTATTCAAATCCCAGACCTGGTGACTTAAAACTCATGTTGGGTGTGTTTTCATGTGTGCCCAGGATCCCTTGAGGAGAATGGAGGAGAAGGGACTGTGGCATAGATGTCCCCCGGGGGTGATTTCTCGCTTTCTGTTTCTCTGTGTCTCTGGTGAGTGCATGTACCCTATAGCAAAAATCTCTCTCTGTATTAAAAGAGAGAGAGAGAGAGAGAGAGAGAGGATTTTCATGCAGAAAGTCTGGTTTTGAGTCCTGCTGGGTGGCTTTGGGCAAGTTGCTTAATCTTCCTAAGCCTCAGGTTCTTCAGCTGTTGGAAGAATTAAGTGAATTCTTTAGGGCTTCTGCTTGGATTGGTCATATCACCATTTAGCTTTCTTTCTCTAGGCTTCTTCTGATTGGCACATTCTTCCTTAGATATTATTGTCTGCAATCATTTTATCACCAGGTCTTGCTGGAAGCCACTTCAGCTCTTTAGAACCTAGAATCTCACTATCTACAGAGACAAAGAAGCCAGGTCACCAGGCTGGGCCAGACTGGCACATGCAGAGTATGTCCACATTCCCATCTGTAGGGCTCAGCCACTCACAGAAGCAACTAGTAATTGCAGGTGTCTAGATTCAGTGGGCAGGACTTTTTATTTTTTTAGAAGAGAAATAATAAAAAAATTCAGATTTCTATCATTTGTAAATGTCTGAAGTTAATTTTTATTTAGAAAATATTATGTGAACCACTGAAATCCCTTCAGCAAGCTGAATGTATGTCCTGAGATGCCACTTTCCCACGCTTGCTTCATAGTGACTTTACACATCCCTTCCATTGCTCAACAAATGACCCTTGAATGTCTGGAAAGTGCCATTGCACAAGACTGGAATATAAAAGTAAAAAGTCAGAAGTTCTGGTGGGTGCATTTGTATTCATGGCAGGGGCTCTGATTGCTCTTTGTACTATCTGCTCTGGTGAGGTGTTTTTGTTTGTTTGTTTTGTAAGAATTATTTTATTTAATTCATCTTTCTTCTTCTTTCTTTTTTTTTATTTTTCTTTCTTTCTTTTCTTTTTTTTTTTTTTTACTTGACCAGTGAGAGACAGAGAGAGAGAGCAGGAAAGGGAAAGTAAGAAAGCAAGCCACCAGGTCCAGGACTCAAACTGCAGTCGGCCATGTGGGAGTCCAACGCCTTAACCACTATGCCATCTCCTGGCCCCCTCTGGTGGTCTTAAGTCTTTGTACATTGTGGACTTTTCTTTTCTGAAGTCCTTTTCTCTTTTCTTTCTTTCTTCTCTCTTTCTTTCTCTTCCTTCCTTCCGTCCTTTTTTTGGGGGGGCTAACAGTTTCAAGGTATAATTTACATATTATAAAATTCACCCCTTAAAAATGCACAAGTCAGACCAGCAGGTGGCATGGAAGTTCAAGGGCTGGATCCCACACGGCCAACTTCATGTTTCAAGTCCTGGATCTGGTGGCTTGAAAATCGTATGGGGCATGTGCATGTGCCTGCTCAAAATCCCAAGAAGAAAGTGGAGGAAAAGGGATTGTGGGGTGGCCATCCCCCCTGGGGTGGGTGATTTCTCACTTTCCCCTTCCCTCTCTCTTTCTCTCTCTCTCCCTCTCTCCCCTCTCTGTCTCTCTCTTTCAAGTACATGCACCCTATAGCTAAAAAACTGGAAAAAGCCAATAAGCTTTAGTGCACTAACAGAGTTTGGGCATCACCACAATCTAATTTTAGAGCATTTCAGTTACCCTGCAAAGAACCTCATTCCCATTTGCAGTCACTCACCATTCCCACCCCAAGACTTAAGCAACCACTAATCTATTGTACCTTGCATCTTCACATGTTTGCACATTTCATATCATTGGAGTCATATAATGTATTGCTTTGTGTGTGTCTGGCTTCTTTTACTTAGCTTGTGTTCAAGGTTTACCATGTTGTAGCATGTATCAATACTTAATTCATTTTTATGCCAAGTCATAGTCCACATTTTGTTCTCCATTTAGTAACTGCTGAACATTTGGGTTGTTTCACTTTTTGGCCATTGTGAATAATGCTGCTATGAATCCCAAAGTGTTTTGTTTTAGAGAGATTTTTGCTATGGGATGCATGTGCTTGCTGGAGAGATAGAAAGAGAGACAGAGAGACATAAAGTGAGAAATCACCCCTCGGAGGAAATGACCATGCCTCAGTCCCCTCTCCTCCATTCTTCTCTTGGGATTTTGGGCATGCACGCACATGTGCCCTGCATGAGTTTTAAGTTGCTGGGTCCAGGACTTGAACCACAGTCAACTACATGGAAGTCCAATGATGTAACCATTATGCCATCTGCTGGTCCCTCCCTAAGGCTTTTTTAGACCAGGATTCAGCGAGTGGGAACACATGATCTTGAACAGTTTGCTGTCAGACCTGGATGTAATGCAGTAATTCCTGTGGGTTATTTCCGGGCCTTTGGTCTTAGGCAAGGAAATGTGCAAATAATAGGGAATCTTTATTTTCTTCCAGCCAAAAAAAAAAAAAAAAAAATATTTTCCCCTTTTTTTT
>NW_006160123.1:3856314-3875792 GCF_000334495.1 Tupaia belangeri chinensis
TCTCCCCTCCGAGGAAATGGCCACGCCTCAGTCCCCTCTCCTCCATTCTCCTCTTGGGATCTTGGGCATGCACGCACACGCGCCCGACATGAGTTTAAGCCACCGGGTCTGGGACTCGAACCGCAGTCGACTACATGGGAGTTCAGCAACATAGCCATTATGCTAACTGCTGGTACCCCATCCTTTTTTTTTTTTTTTAAAGGTAAACAAGTCATTTTGATAGAGAAACAAGGCTGGCGAATTCTTATTTTATTTTTCAGAAATACACACTATTTTTTTTTTAATTAAGAGAGATCTTTGTTATAGGATGCATGCACTCACCAGAGAGAGAGACCAAGAGACAGTGAGAAATCACCCCCAGGGGGGATGGCCACACTGCAATCCCTTCTCCATTATCCTGTCGGGATTTTGGGCATGCATGCACACACACCTGGCATGAGTTTGAAGCTGCCAGGTTTGGGACTTGAACAGCAATCAGGCATGTGGGAGTCCAGTGACATACCCGTTATGTCATCTGCTGGTTCAGAGATACAAATTACTTGTAGGCATCAGGATGGTGGCAGGACAATTCTTTCTTTTCTTTCACAGCTATTTGTTTCGTGGTGGCAGGTCAGCAATTTAATTGGGAGGCCGCCTACACTTCCGCATCATCCTCTAGGGATGTACATCCTCAGGGCATTGTTTACCATGGCTCTGTGTGCTTGTGTGGCAGTCTGTTTGCCAGTACATACTGGATGGGGAACTAAGGGAAGCCTGGGTCTGTTACATGCTAGTGAACAAATGGTAATCAGGGCCAGGGGACTCCTGGGCATGTGTTCGTGTGTGGGGATGGGGCCATCACATATTTATAGAATTGTAATTAGGAAAGTTTTTGTCTATTCAGAGAAAAACACTTAAGAACCTGCATTACTTTTGCACTTCTTTCTCTCTTTGTTTCCTCTCAGAAAGAAATCCAGAACGCTGAGCTCCACCCCCTTCCGATCATCCATGGTCACTGTTTGGTTTACATCACATCTCCCCTCAGCCTGGATGTTCTCCCCCAGCATGACCCCCTTCCAGACTCTGTCCCAGGGTCACCTTCTCTTTGATGTTTTCCCAGGTAGTGTTGGGCGCCCCCTGTCCTGTTCCTCCTTTGTGCCTGCCTCTAACAGACCCAGGGGCTCCTTATTCACAGTCACTGGTGTGCATGCCTTTCTTCCCTTTGCGCTTGGAGGCATCACCAGGATTCACCCCAGGCATTCCTGTGTGTCTTCCCAGCGCTGTAACCCAGCACCTGGCACCATGCAGTACTCAGAAACATGAGTTGCAGGAAGGCTTTCCTGGCCTCATGAGTGAAGGTTGTCAGGCTGACTTCAGCATTATCTGATTACAGAGATGAAGGCAGAAAAAATGGGAAGGAACCATGAGGTCTCTGATGGGTAGTGGCAGCCCTTTCATGGCAGTGTGGTTCTAGGGTCTGAAGAATTACTTAGTGCCCCCAGATCATTAGTGATATTGAAATAAAGTGCTTTTCATCTGTCTTGAACTAAAATTGAATTGTGCAGGCATTTTAGAATTATTAATTGCTCTTACAGTGGGTTATGAGTGTTTGTTCTGGGAACAATGAGTCAGTCTTTCTTTCTTTCTTACCTTCTTTCTTTCTTTTTAGGTTTTTGCCATAGAACTCATGCGTTTGCACAGAAGAGAGATAGACAGAGGCAGAGAGAGGGAATAAATAAAAGCAATAATCAACCCCTGGGAGGATGACCACCCTGCAATTCCTTCTCCTCCATTCTCCTCTCAGGGTTTTTGGTACACGTGCATACACGCCCAGTGTGAATTTCAAGCCACCAGGTCCAGGACTCAAACCTCAGTCAGCCATGTGGGAGTCCGGTGCCTTAACCACCATGCCACCTGCTGGTTCTGGGAACAATAGTTATTTAGTAGGCATAAATTTTGGCAGCTGCATTGATTTTGTGAAAGGACCTTGTTGGAGTCCGTCCTTTATACCTATGCTGGGTTCTTCTGCCCTGAGCAGCTTTCAGTGCCAATGATACCCAGCATATAGACTGTGGTATCTGCCTGTTTTGCGTGTGTGTGTGGAGAAATTTCTTTTGGTTATTGGCTTTGAAAATTACCTGAAAGTTGGGCCAGGTGGTGGTGTAGCAGTAATGCATCGGGAACCACATAGGAGAGGTCCTGGGTTTGCATTTCAGGTCTTTCCCAAGCATGCTGGGTATGTATGTGCATGCCTATGATCTGGGCGGGCTGAGACTGGGGTTGGATTACAGCATGAAGATTTTGTTAGGAGTGCCTGTTTCTCTTCCTCTCCCTCTCAGAAGAAGTAAATAAATAAACTTAAAATAAAATGCCTGAAGTGGTAGTTGGCCTTGTCATGCAGAAAGCCATATCCCACTATAGTTCAAATCCTGGCCCTGGCAGTAACACACAAGGCATGCATGTATGTGTGTACGCCCACATGCTCAGGATCCTGACAGGATAGAAGAATGGAGGAAGGGATACAGCACAGTCTGGCCCTGCTGGGGGCGCTTGCTCTCTCTCTCTCCTCAATGACATGCCCTCTGGCATTAAAAAAAGAGAGATAGGAAGAAGAAAAAGAAGGAAAAATTGCCTGAAAGTTTTGCTTGCCCATATAAAATTTTTACTAATCACCTTTTAAAAATAGTTGTCTTTAAAGCAGATGGAAACATCCTTTATGTTGAGGATACTCTTTGGGGTGTAGTCCTGGTAGTAATTCTAAAGCTAGCCGTTACGTGGCTTCATTATGGTTTTCCTAATAGAGACAGAGTCTTTAGAGTCACATGGAGACCAGGCTTTTCTCTGCTTCTTTGGCAAGATTTTTGTTTGTTCATGTTGGTCTAGTGATGGCTTTCTGGGTTCTCCCAGTTATCCTCTATCATAGGCCAAATTAAAGTTGGCTTCCCCTAAGCCCTTCTGCTTTTGCTAATATAGATAGTCCCCTAATTTAAAGGGTCTCTCCTGTGAAATTAATTTTGTTTGTGTTATCTCACAGGTACTACTCAGTCCTTTATCCTTTGGAGAGAAAAATATCTGATGCCAAGTCCCGTGAACTGGTGATGTACATCTGGGCCCATGCGGTGGTGGCCAGCATCCCTGTGTTTGCAGTGACCAATGTGGCCGACATCTATGCTATGTCCACCTGCACGGAGGTCTGGAGCAACTCCTTGGGCCACCTGGTGTACGTGCTAATCTATAACATCACCACGATCATTGTGCCTGTGGCTGTGGTGTTCCTCTTCTTGATATTGATCCGACGGGCCCTGAGTGCCAGCCAGAAGAAGAAGGTCATCATAGCAGCGCTTCGGACCCCACAGAACACTATCTCTATCCCCTACGCCTCCCAGCGGGAGGCCGAGCTGCACGCCACTCTGCTGTCCATGGTGATGGTCTTCATCTTATGTAGCGTGCCCTACGCCACGCTGGTCGTCTACCAGACTGTGCTCAATATCCCCGACACATCTGTCTTCTTGCTGCTCACTGCCATTTGGCTGCCCAAAGTCTCTCTGCTGGCGAACCCTGTGCTCTTTCTTACTGTGAACAAATCTGTCCGCAAGTGCTTGATAGGGACCTTGGTGCAACTGCACCACCGGTACAGTCGCCGCAATGTGGTTAATACAGGGGGCGTGGCTGATGCCAGCCTGGAACCCAGCGTGCGCTCGGGCAGCCAGCTCCTGGAGATGTTTCACATTGGGCAGCAGCAGATCTTTAAGCCCACAGAGGATGAGGAAGAGAGCGAAGCCAAGTATGTTGGCTCAGCTGACTTCCAGGCTAAGGAGATGCTCACTACCTGCCTAGAGGAAGAACAGGGGCCTCAGTTTATACCCCTGGCACCACCCCTAGGCCCAGTGGACTCTATATCCCAGGTGGCTCCTGCAGCCCCTGTGGAACCTGAAACATTCCCTGACAAGTATTCCCTGCAATTTGGCTTTGGGCCTTTCGAGCTGCCTCCTCAGTGGCTCTCAGAAACCCGAAACAGCAAGAAGCGGCTGCTTCCCCCTCTGGGTAACACCCCAGAAGAACTGATCCAGACAAAGATGCCCAAGGTAGGCAGGGTGGAGCGGAAGATGAGCAGAAACAACAAAGTGAGCATTTTTCCAAAAGTGGATTCTTAGTAAGGATTGCAAATTTGGAAGCAGCAGGGAGCTTCTCTATTCCCGCCATCCCTTCACTCTGGCAGTCGATTTGTGTGATCGCGTTCAGCCCTCTATGGGTTGGTTCCTCCCGTATGGGCCAAATGTTTTTGAGTGAAAGGGAAATCTATATAGAATCAAATGCCCTCTTTCTTGAGGGAGTATACACATTAATCTCAGTGATCCAGAAAGTCCACATTCTTCTCTGTGGGATGAAAGCTAAGCAGTTTTGGAACAGTCTTGGGGTGCTCTTCATGTGCATTTCCGGGGACCTCTTTACTTCCCTGGGCTCAGCAGAGAACTCACAGAGAGAAAAGTGTCTACCAGCTCAGAAGGAGCAGGGGCACTCCAAGGGAAGCCCAAGATAATTATGGAGTGGAGCAGCTACAAAGAATCTGCCTATTTGATCGTCTTAATGACAAATAGGAAAACCTTTTATACTGAGAAGATAGGGAGCTGGCCTCTGACACTGTTTCCCTGGAAGCCCCAATCATAAGACTCACCATTGCTCTGAATCCTTTATCCCTTTCACTGGGAAACAGGTAAAGGATGACTATTCCATTCGTATTCAGCAGCCATGGCAATAGATGTGCCTGGGAGTCAGGGGGGTACTTTGTCCTTGGTTATCCTGAGATTCTCTTAGCATCACGAAGGCCTTGGAAAGTTACAGCTGCACACACCAGTCATGGTCTGTGCTGAGGGGAAAACACTGCAGGCTCTTCACTGTGTCTTTCTCCTTCAATTGTGGTTTCTCAGCAAATGAGAAAGAAGCTTAGAGGTTCAGAACAAAAAATGATTGAGCAATGCCCTCAGCATGCTAGTCCTTTCTCTTTCATGTGATCTCATGTGAAAGGTGCTACATAACAATCTGTATGAGCAAAGTAAGCTGAAAATAAATCATCTTATGCAAATTTTTGGAATAAAAAACTGCAGAGTTAGTAAAAGTAGAAACATGAAGCTAAAAATACTTGGTTAGGAAAGCTGATTCTGCCCAAAAGACTGGCAAGCGTCTGGCAAAGATGGCTTTATTCCGATGAGGACTCAAGAACCCAGGCATGGCCAGTCTCATTTTTCAGACTGTGCAGCTGAGGTTCTTCCTTTCACTTTAGACAGAGGAGACACAGAACAAGAAGGAATAATGAATCACTGTGAAATGCTAAGGCAACACCTAGCTCAGGTGAGCGCTTCAGTTCCTCCTTCTCAGTGAAGTTTATGTTGGAGCCAGAGTAGGTAGGAGGAGGACACTGTTCTCCAGTAACTAGTCTCACAATCAGCTCCAGTCCACTCTGGATTGGATTTCACCAGGCTGAATTCACACCACAGATGTCATCTCATTGTCCATGAGGGCCAAACAAGTGCCAGCTCTTCTCTTCTTTTGAAGATGTTTTTGTTCTTACTAACAGTACTTGGAGGAGCCAACCCAGTGCCTTGAGCAAGCTTGAAGGGAAGGGGTGTCTTCACTGGCAAACTTCCACACCCCAAAGGCAGTGGTCCTTACACATCCCTCTGTTAATCACCCTGGACCATTGTCCCTTGGAGGAAGCTTAGACCAAGTGTAGGGAGTTTCCTTTTCCTTTCTTCTCTTGGGTGTGGTGTCTAGTGTTTCCTGAGTGTGAACCCAAGGACCCTACCCCTTGGAGAGGAAGTGCCTTCCTCTTTGTGTTTGTCTCCTTCAGTGTTGTTGGCTCACAGCAGAAACAGGGGACCACCGCATCCTTTCTGGCCCCTGCTGGACCCTGTGTGCATGCCGTCTTTAACTCCTTGCCCTGATAGTTCGTGTTGTGGCCTCTCAAGCTTATCTTTCAAAATTCTCACAATTGTTACAACTTTTATCAAGGGAAACAATAATCTGCCAGAAAATAGTGTCCACTTTAGAAGAATCTGTCAAATGTAGCCTATTTGGTGTCGTTCTTATCCTATATATGTACAACTTAATAAATTCTGATGAGGCAGAATTTGGTTGGGTATATTCCTTATTATGTTTGAAGCAGATGGTTGACTTCTCACAAGTCATTGCCAGGTGTATTTCTATACTCTTTGAAGAAAAACATTTTAATAAAATATTGAAAAGCAGTTTCTGAACTCGGAAAAAAAAGTGATATGAGCTATGTTTTCCTTCTTCTTTTCTCTCTCAAGTGATACACATCTGAATGTCTCTACATGGTCTTAAGTGAAAGATATTAATTTTTCTTACATAAATGCAGATACAGCATTATGGTAGCATTTTCTTATGTTGTTACAACTAAAAGAAAATGAATTCCCAAAGGATGGGTTCCAAATTGAATTGGTAGGTGGACTGCCCAAATCTCTAGGCAGAGCTGCATAAGAGGAGGGTGGAATATGGCTATCATCATCCCTCAGGCAGGAGGGTCCATAGCAGGGTGGATGGAGCTGTGAGCTTTCAGGTCAGATTACCATGTTCAAATCCTGGTTCTACCACTGATTAGCCTTGTGACCTAGGCAGGTAAGGAAACCTCCATGTGCCTTTGTTTCCTCTCTGTAAAGTGGGGGGATAAGAATTGTGATAGAAGCCTCTGTTGACCCAACTCACACACTTCACCTCTGACTTTTGCCACTTCTGCAGTGGGCCCTTGCTGGCTGCATCCAGTGTCTGTCTGGGAGAGCTCTCTAGTTCTGAGAGTAACCCTTGACCTGTGTGGCATGGGAACCAATGGGAGACATCTGTCCAATTCTCAGGAGGTCAAGCAGAGTTAGTCCCCACTGTACACTGTGGTACCTAAATAATGCATACTTAAATTGGCTCTGCACCCTCATTGGCTGTCTTGCATCCTCCAGCCCCTATGTTTTTAAGAATTACCCCCCAAATATACTACCTGCACAAAGCCTTTGCAAGTTTCAAGCTTTGTTTACAGGAAAATTCAAGTGAGACTATCATGTACTTCATGGGACACTTGGGAGGATTAAGTTAACATTGTGGTGGTTAAAGTGCTAGACTACTTCTCTGCTCCCCATGCCACTGGGACATCTACCTTAGGCCTTGCTGTACAGTGAGGTGAGCCATTTGTGGCTGGGAGACTGTGCTGCAAAACTTGGCTCGTCCCCTCCCTCATATGCCTTTGAACTCTCAGGTGTATTAATTGGGACTTAGAAAAGCACTTCTTTACCAGCTCACTGCTCTATTGGGACATCCACCCCAGCAATGGGCCTGGCTGCACTGAGAAGCAAGGACATTGAACTGCAGGGAGATTGTGGCTCATCTCCTGCTACATGCCTCTGAATCCTCAGACTTCAGCATTTCTTGCCACGTGACCCCTTATATTTTCCTCAATTGAAGCTCAGTAGCTTAGTCCCAGGTGCCCCTGTTCTCTAGAAACTGGGAGGACTTTGAATTAGCCAAATTCAGAGACAACAGTGCAGGTTGCTGGGTGAGCATCAGGGAAGTAGAGCAGCAGAGAGATCTCTGACCTTCTCTTCCTGCTTGCCTTTGAACACTCAGAATTAACTCAGAATTTAGGAAGAAATATATAGTCACCTGATGACTAGAAACCATCACAGAGGCACAAGAAATATGATAAATCAAGAAAATATCTCTCCCCCAATGGGAAAACATCAATTCCTCATCACCCATAGACAATACTGTGGAACTCATGGAGCTGTCAGATAAAGAATTCAGAATATTTATAGTGACAAAACTAAATGAGATACAAGAGAGAAGAGACAACAAACTCCAGATGTTGCAAGAGAAAAGAGACGATGAGCTTCAGGAGATGAGGAAGTCCTTTCACAATTTTGAAGAAGAAATAGACACTATAAAAATAATTAAACAGAACTGTTAGAGATGAAGACTGTAATATAGGAAATCAAAATTTCCCTTGAGAATATTAGAAGCAGATTAGATCATGCAGAAGATTGAATCTCAGATGTAGAAGACAAAACCTCTGACCTAGAAAAAATTATCAAAAAGAATGATAAAATAACCAGGAAGAATGAGGACAATATACAAGAAATACTAGATACGATGAAATGCCCAAACATCCAGATAATTGGTATCCCAGAAGGTGAAGAAAATCATAAGGGCATTGATATTCTATTTCATGAAATCCTGGAAGAAAAATTTCCAAACCTAGAGAAGCATTCAAATATCCAGGCCCAAGAAATATAAGACCTATATATGTACAACTTAATAAATTCTGATGAGGCAGAATTTGGTTGGGAAAACTGTCAAAATCTTTAAAAAAGATATTGAAAATGACACAAAAAAGTGAGAGGACATTCCATGTTCCTGGATTGGAAGAGTTAATATAATCAAAATGGTGATTCTACTCAAATTAACCTACATATTTAATGCAATTCCAATATAATTACCAGAGATATTTTCAGAGATCTAGAAAAGATAATAATAGAATTTATCTGGAATTATGAAAGACCCTGTATTGCCAAAGCAATCTTGTGCAGGAAAAGTGGAGTGGGCAGCATCTCACTCCCTGACTCCAAAATATATTATAAAGCTGTAATAATCAAAACAGCATGGTCCTGGCACAAAGACAGGTGAACCAATGGAACAGAATAGAGACCCCAGAAATAAAACCCAAGACATACAGTCAACTGATTTTTAACAAAAATATATCAGTCAATCCATGGGAGAAATAAAACTTATTTAGCAAATAGTGCTGGAAAAACTGGTTATTCACCTGCAGAAAGATGAAACTAGACCCCCATATTTCACCATTAACAGAAATCAAATCAAAATGGATCAAAGATCTAAACCTAAAACCTCAAAGACCTCTTTGCTGTAAAACTACTAGTGTAAAACACTGGGGAAATTCTGGGAGACATTGGGGTATGCAGACTTCTTAAGTAAGACCCCAAAAACACAGGCAATAATCGCAAAAATCAACAAGTGGGATTACATCAAATTAAGAAGTTTATGCTCAGCAAAAGATACAGTAATTAGTGTGAATCGACAACCCTTGAAAAGGGAGAATATTTTTGTAAATTATGCCTCAGTAAGGGACTGATAACTAGAACACACAGGGAACTCAAGCAGCTTATCCTAAGAAAAATGATTAGCCCAATTAGAAGGTGGGAAAATGAGTTGAACAAAAAAAAAACTCTCTAAAGAAGACAAACAAACAGCCATAAAAAAAAAAAAATCCTACTACCATATGATCCAGCGATCCCACTCCTTGATATCTACCCAAAGGACAGAAGAATACTTAATCGGAAAAGTTCTTGCAAATTGATGTTTATTGCGGCACTATTCACAATTGCTAAGTCATGGAAACAACCCAAATGCCCACGAACAGATGAATGGATAGAAAAATTGTGGCACATTTACTCAATGGAATATTATTCGGCCATTAAAAAAAAAAAAAAAAAAACCCTGGCTTTTGACAGGAAGTGGATGAATATAGAAGACTTACTGCTGAGTGAAGCAAGCCAGGCTATGAATGAGAGGCATTGTATGGCTCCACTTAATCTATACCAAGTGTCTGCACTATATAACTGAAACTAATTGACTAAAGGATATAGAAACACAATATATAGATGTAAATACCAGATATAGTGTGTGTGAAAGAGGAGGGTCTGAGGAAGGACATTTGGGGGAGGAATAAGGAGGCAAAGCATTAATGGCACAAAGAGGTGTGGTATTATCTGTTGAAGATATTTTGTAATTTTATCAACTGTACTAGGGAGAAATGTTCACCTGTTGAAATATCCACTTTGTAAGACAAATAATAATGTGATTGAATGTATAAAAGAAAATGAAATGAAAATAATTAATTAATTAATAAAAAAAATCCTCATCATTCCTCATCATAAAGGAGATGCAGATTAAAACCCACAATGAGATACCACCTAACTCCTGACAGAATACAAAGATTAAAAATACAGAAAATGATAAGTGCTGATGAGGTTGGGGTTAAAGGGGAACTCTCCTACACTGTTGGTGGGAATGTAAATTGGTCCAGCTGCTGTGGAAAACAATATGGAATTTCCTCAAAAACCTATAAATAGAACTACTATACAATCCAGCAATTCTACTCCTGGGTATCTACCCAAAGGACAGGAGAATGCTCAGTCAGAAAAGTATTTGCACATCTATGTTTACTGCAGCATTACTCATGACTGCTCTATAGAATACTGTTCAGCCATAAAAAACAATAAGACCTTGGAATTTGATAGAAAGTGGTCAAATATGGAAGATTTATTGCTGAGTGAAGTAAGCCAGGCTATGAAAGAGAGACACTGTATATCTCCACTTAACATTATACCAACAGTCTGCACTCTGGAAGAGACTAAAAGATTGGAGGACATAAAAGCATTGAACATAGTTACAGACACTGAAGACAATGTGGAAGGAGGGTGGGAGATGGGAAGAATGTAGAGAAGGAAATTAGAGGGAAAATAGAGAAGTAAGACATTTGTGGGACACAGACATGGTTTATTACCTGTTGATAATATTGTATATAGTATTCTCAATTGGACTGGTCTGAGATGTATTTCATGTTGGGTAAATTCTCTTTACAAGCTAAATTATGTATTTGTGATAGAATGTATAAAATAATAATAATAATAAAGAAATAAGTGAATATGGAATAGAAAAAAAGTAATTAGGGAAGGAAGGGAGAGAGTGGAAAAGAATTGGAGAAACAGAATGTATTTACATTTTAAAAAGAGGGAGAGCTTATGCTATTGTAAGAAAGCTAATGCCAGGTCTAGCCAAACTTCAAATATGCATGATCGTTTTGAAGCACAGAAGCAGTGAGATTTCTCTTTGCTTTAAATATATGGCTGGATAATATTGAGGAATGCAGTTTCAGAGTGATAAAACTTAAAATGAAGTATAACCTTTGAAGAACTGAACAAGTCATATTGTCTATTTCTTGGCCCTTGATTTTTCTACTGCAGGTCTATTTTGAAAATCCTATATAAAAACATTTTATGGGACCAGCAGATGGCATAATGATTACGTTGCTGGACTCCCACCTAGTCTACTGCAGTTCCAGTAGTAGACCTGGCAACTTAAAACTCATGCCAGGAACATAGGCGTGCATGCCCAAGATCCAGAGAGTGATTTGTCACTTTCTGTCTCTATTTGTCTTTCCATTGAGCACATATGCCCTATAGCAAAAATCTCTTCCCCAAAAAAAAGCACTTTATATAAAAATGCTGATTTATGTTAATTCATTTTATAAATTAAGACTGACCCTATGTGGGGCAGAAGAATATAGAGGACAGGAAGACTACACTTTTTCTTTTTGTTCTGAATAATCTTTAACAAGTCATTCACTTTTCTGTGCTGCAGTTGTTTGTTCTTGCCCAGGAAAATAAAAATTGGCAGAATAATAATAGCAAAAAACACTAGACTACCACAAGGCTGATAATGGTTCAAGTCCCAGACCCACTGGCTTATAAATCATGCCAGGCATGTGTGTATGTATGAGTGTGTGTGTGTGTGTGTGTGTGTGTGTATGTGTGTGTGTGTGTGTGTATACAAGTCCCCAAAATCCCTAGAGAAGAGTAGAGGAGAAGGGATTGTGGTAGGCCATTCCCCCTGGAGGATGATTTCTCACTTTCCCTCTCTCTCTTTGGCGAGAAAACACACCCTATGGCAAAAACCTCAAAAACAAAAGTGTTTAAATTTACTTCAGGCCTATAAGCCATATCCAAATATAAACGCACATACATAATTTATAATAGCAATGAGGTGAAAGTTGTGCAGAGTATATGGAGTATTTAAGGTACATATACAAATCTAATGTAGCTCCATCCATAGAGCGAGAACCACCAATTAATCACATGGTGTGCTAAATAAACATCTGGAGTTCAAGCACAAGTCTGAATCAACCAGCAAGAAAAGCTCCCACCCCATCTCTGCTGGGTAATGCTGAGCTCTTGGCTGACCTGCACCTGTGATGGGCTTGGGCACACAGCTGCTGCCCCACGTCAGAGCTGAGCTACTCAGGAACAAAACTTATTTGAATTGAATTTTAGTGGAGGAGAAGGACTAAATAAATCATGGTAACTAACCTTGGAAATGTGAATAAAGCAGGAATTGAAATCACTACCGATGTCCAGGCCTGCAACAAGAGCCTTTTTTTTGTGCCATGTTTTTAAAACAAATGGAAATCATCTTAGACCCTCCATACATGAGGTGTCAGAAGCTAAACACCTCCCCCTGTCTTTGCCTCAGGTTCAGTCAGTGTTTTCCCCTATTTGTGCCAAGGGGATAAGCTAATTAGTTGGCAGAATAAAGTCCTGAAAGCCTTCATAGAAATGGAACTATGATCTCTTGGACTGTTTAATGTGAACTTCTATGGATATTCATGTTCTGAGGACGCAGGGGCCTCCATGGCCAAGTTTAAATGAATGAGTGATGAAGGAGGAAATAAACAGGAGGCAGCACCTGGAGCAGTGATGAACTCCGTTGTGTATGAGCTGATGAAAGATTTTCTGTCAGCACCGTCAGTGCTGGTTTGTATTGATTTCCTCGGAATGATTCCTCTTCGGATAAAAGGCATCAAATGCAAGGTCTTTGTCTCCTTAAAACACCCAAGTCTCATGTAAATCCACAAGAGAGAGTTCAAGATCTGAACCTGGAAGGGAAATTCAATACTGAGCAACACTGTTGTAGGCATGTGTGTTGGGCATAAAGAATAATTGTTTTTCAGCCACATTAATCAGAATTTAGTGATTAAATCTTTCAGTCCTCCCAAGTGTCTTTCTTTATGCTTATTCATTGTCATTCATATGTATGTATGTGTATATATATATTTTTTTTTGAGAGGATTTTGCTATAGAGCAAAAAGACTAGAGAGACAGAGAGAAAGTGAGAAATCACCCCCCCAAGGGGATGGCCACACTGCCATGCACCCGGCATGAATTTAAGCCACCTGAACTGCAGTCGACTACATGGGAGTCCAACGACACAGCCGTTATGCCAACTGCTGGTCCCATCATTATCATTCATATTTAAAAGGTAATATACATACAAAGGAGGTGCTAGAATGAACATGTAGGGTACATTCTAAGGTGTTAGCTGAGAAAATATAACACATGTAGGGTAATGCTTTTGAAATAATGACACCATCTAGGCATCTAATTTCTCTTCTCCCTTTTGCCTCTCCCTTTACATTCACTTCAAGAGAAATGACAAAGCCTTTATTGCCTCAGGGAAAGCAGGTAGCCTTGGAGTCTCTTCCTAGCTTTTGTGTATCAAAACCTAGGTCTTAGGAGAACAAAGAGAATTACTGAGTTTAGCCTAGTAGGTTTTTGTTAATGACTGTCCAGGTATGGGGCATGCTCTAGCCAACTATTGGGTAAAAGCTATTAATAGGATGCTACTAAATGCAATGCACAGGACAGCTCCCCACATGAAGAGCCCTCTGCTCCAAAATATCAAGAGCCATAAGGTTGAGACATTTAGGGTTAACCAAGGGTTTGAGATAATTTGAGGGACCATTTCCCCCTAGTAGCTAAAGCTCTCCTGGGGCTGAGGATGGTGGAGAGAAGAGAAGCCAGAAGTAAGCGATGAGAATAAACAAAGGTACTTTCTGGCTAAAGGGGTCCGAAGGCTGCCCTCCATGCAAAGCCCTAAGGATGCAGAAAAACAAACAAGATTTTGTGCAATTGCAAAGGAAACCTGTGTGTGCCCTGCTCTCCAACTCATGGACCCCAGGGTATAAAAGTCTAGTCTTGAGTCCAAGTAGCTGGATCTTCATAGATGAACTCAAAGATATTTACACACATGGGAGTCCAACAACATAGCCATCACGAATGTCATGAAGGAAAAACTTGAAACTTAAGGCGCAGGTGGACAAGAAAGTTGTATGTCTTAATAACAACCTGGATGGATTGCCAGCTAAGATCGGCAAGGGATGACCAAATAGGCAGCGAGATGGATGACAGATGTCCTTTCTACTCTCATCGTCTCCAACGCCATGGTATAATGTGCGAGGGAAAGCAATCTTAAATGTCTGAGATTATTTCTATTATATCAGGGTCTCAAAACGAAAATAAAGAAATAGCAAAAAAAAAAAAGAAAAAAATTTATACTTTCTCAGAGCAAGTTTGTGGGCTGAAACCATTGATCTGTATTCAAACCTTGAAGGGGGAGTGGACTTTAGGGCCCATGTCAGCTCTGACATTTTATGATTCTAAAGCTTATTTTTATTTCACATAAATGTTTATAAAAATCTTTTTGTAGTTTGTTTTGGCTTTGTCCTACCAAATGCTTATTCACCTCTTTCTTGCATTTTCTCCTTTGGTAAATTTCATGGAGGAAATTCTATGTAAATTCTTTTATATATTACTATCCTAAGGTCCATTAGAATTAAACTCTGCCTCTAGGTTGTTTCTCTCAGAGGAAAGTTTAATGAACATGCACACTTATTTAGAAATGATGGGAGGGAATACTTCTCATCTTAAAACCAGCCCTTGAGAGATAATAGGACTCTAGTCATTTTTTTTTTTTTGAGAGGTTTTTGCTATAGGGTGCGTGCACTCACCAGAAAGAGACAGAGAGACAGAAAGCAAGAAATCACCCCCCAGGGGGGATGGCCATGCCACAATCCTTTCTCCTCCATTGTCCTCTTGGGATCTTGGGCATGCATGCACACGTGCCCAGCATGAGTTTAAGCCACCTGGTCTGGGACTCAAACTGCGGCCAACTACATGGGAGTCCAACGACATAGCCATTATGCCATCTGCTGGCTCTGGGACTCTAGTCAATTTTAAATACAGGTGAAATCATGACTACAGACCTAGAGAAAGTGAGAAAATTGAAATTGCACCAAAAGAGAATACGTATCTTAAACTTCGATAAACTTTTTTATTGGTTTACTTGAATTGGTTTTGAGAAAGAAAGGCTAGTACATTCAGGCACTTCAAACACTATTCTAAACATACAAGAATGCTTTTAAGTGACCACATGCAACAGGTGAATACTTGTAGGAGATTCTCCTACTACCTAAACAGCTGTCTCCCTTGTCCCTTCCTCACAGAGCTCACTCCAACCTCAGCTCCAAGGGTGGGATTCCTTATTAGATGAACAGAAATAGTATGTGGTATCCTCCTGGTTACAATGATTGGTCTGGGTGTCTATGGACCCTGAGTTGACTGATCAGATTCAAGGCAGGATTTATGTTCCATAAATGAGTTATCAGTCACTTCTGCTGGATATGAACGAGGAAGCATTGTGCTCTAGGTTGTTTCTCTCAGAGGAAAGTTTAATGAACATGCACACTTATTTAGAAATGATGGGAGGGAATACTTCTCATCTTAAAACCAGCCCTTGAGAGATAATAGGACTCTAGTCATTTTTTTTTTTTGAGAGGTTTTTGCTATAGGGTGCGTGCACTCACCAGAAAGAGACAGAGAGACAGAAAGCAAGAAATCACCCCCCAGGGGGGATGGCCATGCCACAATCCTTTCTCCTCCATTGTCCTCTTGGGATCTTGGGCATGCATGCACACGTGCCCAGCATGAGTTTAAGCCACCTGGTCTGGGACTCAAACTGCGGCCAACTACATGGGAGTCCAACGACATAGCCATTATGCCATCTGCTGGCTCTGGGACTCTAGTCAATTTTAAATACAGGTGAAATCATGACTACAGACCTAGAGAAAGTGAGAAAATTGAAATTGCACCAAAAGAGAATACGTATCTTAAACTTCGATAAACTTTTTTATTGGTTTACTTGAATTGGTTTTGAGAAAGAAAGGCTAGTACATTCAGGCACTTCAAACACTATTCTAAACATACAAGAATGCTTTTAAGTGACCACATGCAACAGGTGAATACTTGTAGGAGATTCTCCTACTACCTAAACAGCTGTCTCCCTTGTCCCTTCCTCACAGAGCTCACTCCAACCTCAGCTCCAAGGGTGGGATTCCTTATTAGATGAACAGAAATAGTATGTGGTATCCTCCTGGTTACAATGATTGGTCTGGGTGTCTATGGACCCTGAGTTGACTGATCAGATTCAAGGCAGGATTTATGTTCCATAAATGAGTTATCAGTCACTTCTGCTGGATATGAACGAGGAAGCATTGTGCACCGATTTTTTTTCTGGTAGCCACCTCATGATTGTAAAACAAGAGGCCCAGTAGGACTTCTCCTGATAGCTTAGATTTATGACTAAAGTCCTAAATATTCAGGCAAGAAGAGCTAAAATTCTCACATTTATTCAGTTAACTAAGAAGCAGCAGAACGAGTTCTGTGATCCCAGTCCTTTTCCCCTGTCTCTCACACAAACCTAGCTTAGATACATAGAGAAAGTAAGAACCATGAAGAGAGTTGTTTAGGTCATAAGACATCTGTGGAAAACGCAGTCCTGGTCATAAGACATCAGTGGAAAATGCAGTCCTGGTCTCTTCCTCAGTCAGATATCTATTTAAGGGGTAGACTTGTGACCCGCCCAGTGCAAATTTCAAGATGTGGAAAAGGAATTGGACAGAGATAGAGATGGCAAAGCAAAAAAGAGAGGCATTCTGCACCTCCACCATGTGACGTGGTGCAATGGGTAGTTTTCCCAATTGTCAGACAGATACCATAGAAGCTGGACTTGAAAGCCAGCCACTGGCCAGTCTGGGAAGTGGGTGCTAAAGAGGATAGAAAGTGGTCCGACCCATACCTTTTCTGGCTCCAGAGATGACCTTCAAGTACCCAATCAGAGGATAATGGCTCTGCCAATCAAAGAAAAGACATTTCTTTCTTTCCCTGATCTTTTCTCCTCACTCTGTGGAAGCAATAGAGAGACCCAGAAGAGGGCACCAAGAGATATAAGTAGAGACAGTGCTTGTCCTCCCTCAGTGAGTTCCTTAGACTACAAGTTACATCCGAATTGGGGGCAGGGGAAGGGAAGAACATTAAATTAGGAATAGTGACTTTTTAAACTAGACTAGACTTTTTCATAACTGAAAGTGACTAGAGAGCAATAGTACCTGGGCTACAGTTAAGGAATAAGAAAGGAAGTTGCCATGGATTAATTATCCCACCTAGTTGAAACTCTAGAGAATCCCACATGGCCAACTGTGGTTCAAGTTCCGGACCTGGTGGCTTTCTCTCTCTCTTCCTCTCTCTCTCTCATTGACTCTGTCTCACTCTGGTAATATAAATAAATAAACAAAGTCAAATGAAATAATTCTTTTTATTTATTTTTTCTTTTTTTAGAGAGGTTTTTGCTATAGGATGTGTGTGCTTGCCAGAAAGATAGAGAGACCGAAAGCAAGAAACCCCGCTCCCCCAGGGGGATGGCCACACTGAAATCCCTTCTCTATTCTCCTCTTTGGATCTTGGGCACACATGGACACTTACGGGCACTCACGCACATGCACCCGGTGTGAGTTTAAGCCACTGGGTCTGGGACTCAAACCGTGGTTGACTACATGGGAGTCCAGCGACACAGCCATTACGCCAACTGCTGGTCCCTGAAATAATTCTTAAAAGAGAGAGAAAGAGAGAGAGAGAGAGAGAGAATCATGACAGCAATGGAGAGATCTAGCCATGGCATGAGGGTGACAAAGAGGACAGCAGAGCAGAGACAGGAATGAAATGTACTTGAGGATCACTGGGCTGCTAGATCTGATGCCCCACCTCTGAACTGCTAGTTAGTGAGATAATAAATTCCACGTTGTGTGCACCAGTTTGAGTCAGAGTTTTGTGATTTTCTGCTGAAAGCACCGTCACTGATACATGAGCTGATTTATTACTTGCAAAGAAAAATGTATTGAAAACTGCAGTTTAGGGATACAATTGAACAAAATAAAATAATCGTTTTAGATTAACCCATTGTTTCCCTTCTTGGGATCTACCTTTTTGCTATATCTGAAGTTTTACATGAAGAAAACCCCATGAAGGAACCATCTGTGGTTCTTGATAGAGATGGTGGATTAATTATAGGTACCCAATTTTATTCCCTCATGAAATTCCCCTAGAGCCCTATTTAGGTGGTTACGTATAAGTCATAAATCCATAAGGATGCAAGGACTAGTAGAGGATAAAAAATGCTTTCTGGGAAACCAGCAGGTGATATGGTGGTTAAGGCGCTGGACACTCCTACATGACCGACCAGGGTTCAAGTCCTGAATCTGGTGGCTTGCTTTCTCACTTCCTCTCTCTCTCACTCACACCCTCTGCCTCTCTCTGGTCAAATTAAAAAAAAAAATAAGTGCATGAATAAATAAAATACAATAAATAATTATAAAAAAATGCTTTCTGGTTTAAGGTGGGCCTACAACAACCACAAGTTTTAAAAGTTGGAAAGTGAATGGATAGTGGTGACTCATTTAGCAGTAGACGTAGACATTCCTGAGATATTTTCCCCCCCTTATATATTCCCTTTTAAGGGCATTAACTATTTAAAAAAACATATTTCTAAGGTTACTAAGAATAATTTTGTTTGTAGGTTTGAGTGTCTAGTTTTCTTTTTTTAAATTATTTATTTAATTTTATTTATTCATTCATTTTTTTTTTAATTTGACCAAAGCAAGACAGAGAGAGAGAGAGAGAGAGAGAGAGAGAGAGAGAGAGAGAGAAAGACAGACACCCGGTCCGGGATGGTTAGTCATGTGGGAGTGTCCAGCGCCTTAGCCACCATGCCACCTGCTGGTCCCGGTGTCTAGTTTTCATACTTTTTTTTTTTTTCTGACAATAGTCATTCGTGGCTAAGGTTTTGGTTATTACAGGTCCCTTTGAAATTGAACATAGGAGGGAGAGGTTTACAGATGTTTGAGAAGTAATTAGAGCCCCTGATAGATCAGCTCTCTTGCTCAGCACTGCTGGAATAGCTGCCCTTCTTCAGTGTGGATTCCCCACCACTCTGCATCTCCTGGTCTTCTTCCCATACTCCACTGCAGGGATCTTTTTCATTTTTACCCTCCAAGGAGGAGATAAGTATCTTTCCTGAGAAATTAGATCAGTCCAAGAAGGAAGACAAAAGAAGTTTCCCAACAAACAAGTCAACCAGATCACCCTTTAGTAAAGCTACAAATCAACACGTTCCCTCCAACCCCAGCTTTTAAACATGAGTAGACAGTCAAAGATTATCAGCTCTTCAAGGAAAGTATCTAGCATAAAAGGCAGATGCCCAAAAAAGTTCCACAAAAAAAAAAAACACACAGAAAAAAAGAAACTCAGAGGGAAAAGTATGTACAAGGAGAAAACATTTTTAATATACATTTTATTTTATTATTAGTACTTTCTACATTTGATCACATATACATCATTTTGCTTGCATAGAGAATTTACCCAGCATGAAATACACCTCAAACCAGTCCAACTGAGAATACTATACATGATATCATCAACAGGTAATAAATCATTACTGTGTCCCACAAATATCTTGGCTCTCTATTTTTCTAA
>NW_006160123.1:3877345-3883900 GCF_000334495.1 Tupaia belangeri chinensis
CCCACCCTCCTTTTATTTTGTGTGTTGATTATGTACTTTTAAGAATTATTGCTACTTCGTTAGAGTAAGTTTCAATAATACCACTTTGCTTCATAAATTAATTTGAAACCCATATTTTGGCTAATATGTATAACATATTGAATTTTATGAGTCAAAGCATCCTAGAATTTATTTATTTATAATTTGTTTTCATCAACTTAAAAAAATCTAAAATGAATGCAATAAAAGTACCTTTGCACGAACTACTTGAAGTCGTCAGAATACTATTTAGAAGTTCTTAATTTTAATTTATGGTATTCAGTCTTTAAGTTTACTCCCTTGAGAGCATTTGGCTTCTTATTGCCTGCTTTGTATTTATATAAGATGTTTCCCTGGAGGATATTAAAGCACAGCCCTCAGACTTTCTGGAGGAAATGATATGATCTCTGTTTTGCAGATGGGAAAACTAGAGGCACAGATGGCCACATCATTAGCCCTGAGAGATGAAGCGGGCTAGAGACAGAGCTAAAAACAGTACAGGATGCATTAAAGCCTGATTCTTCCACTGCACTAAAGTACTGCTGATTATTATCATCTATCGTTATCATGACTATTTTTTGAATACCCACTTGGCACATATTATTAAACTGTACTAAGAACTAGATTAAAATCCTTAATGTCTGGCAGCTGTTTTGCTCAATGCTATTTTCCAATTTTTTTCTGCTTTTAGCTTTCCCCTGTTTCATTGTAGAGACATTCAGTTTAGAAATGCTAAGATTAAAGGAACGTGGAGCTTGAGATCGCCCTGCTGAGAGCACTCACAGGCATCGCCTTATGCCTTGTCTCTTCTCTGCTGCTTCTGCAATGAGTTTACCCTTATTTTAGTTTAAGAGTCACTGCCATCAAATGACTCTCATCCATTGCCCACACTCCTACAGGGTACTTGATATTCTTTCTTGAAAGCCTATGAAATATTAACAAGAGCCACTCATTTAGATCAGTAAATATGACATTTAATATGTGCTGTTATAATGAAGTATCAAGTGTTCAAGATATGATTCCCTACTTTCTTGACAGCTAAGGGAAAAAATTTCCATGAAAGAGAGGACTAAATGATCAAGTGTTGACAACAGGTATAGGAGGAAAGTGAAAACTGTGTTTCAGTGAGAGTGTGCATATAGGAATATGATTTTGTTCTATGGACGGTAAGGAATTCCTTAAACTCAGAACATTTATTTCTCCATAAAATGCCCATTTACTTTATGCAGTGATAGTCCTTAAAATTAAGATAATCTTAGCCTAACTATATACTTCCTCTGCAATTTAATATGAAGAAACTGAGGCCTAGGAGATTAAGAACTTTGCCCAAGACCATAGGCCAAAACTCATCTTTATTATTTTTTTTTAAAGTTTAATTCATAAGAGGAGCAAAAACCAGGCTTTTATTAAAAAAAAAAAGAAATTGAGAGGCCGGTAGGTGGTATAGCGGTTAAGGTGCTGGACTCACATGTGGTTTTGACTGTGGTTTAGTCCCAGATGTGGAGGCTTGAAACTCCTGTTGGGCACTTTAGTGCACATGCCCAAAATCCCAAGAGGAGAATGGAGGGAAAAGGATTGCGGTGTGGACATCCTCCCTGGGGTGTGGGTGGTGGCTTTCTTGCTTTCTGTCTCGTGCGCCCTATAGCAAAAATCTCTCTCAAAAAAAAGTTATTTCCTTTATTAAAAAGTTTTAACAACTTTTTAAGTTTTAATAACTTTAATAAGTTTTATTTAATTTGAAAATTGCCAGAGAGCATGCACCCTCACTTGGGAGAGAAGGAAGAAGGAGAGGGAGAGGGAGAAAGCACTCCTCTCCCCCATGGAGTGTGATCCCTTCTCCTCCATTTATCTGTCCTATTTAGATTTTGAGTACACATGCACACATACTTGGCATACTTTTTTCAAATTACTTGGGCTGAGATTTGAACTGTATTTAGCCATGTGGGACCTGGCTCCTTTAACTACTGTGTTATGGGGCCAGACTCAGTGCTTTTATATTAATTTTTTAAAAAGTTTCTGCTATAGGGGGCATGTGCTCCCAGAAAGGAGAAAGAGAGCAATAATAAGAAGGAAAGTGAGAAATCTCTCTCAGGAGGATGGCCATGCCACAATCCCTTCTCTTCCACTCCTCCTGGGATTTTGGGCATGCACATGTGTCTGGCATGACTTTCTTTTCTTTTTGTTTGTTTCTTTCATTATTTTACATTTATTTATTTATATTCATTCGCTGTACATCATTACAGTATACAAAATGAGATTTACTATACAGAATACACTGTATATTGGCTCAATCAAGGATATTACCATATATGTTGTCGTCAACAAATAATTTTCCATTTATTGTTGCTTATATATTTTGCTTCCCCTCCCCCATTGTTTCCCTACTTCTCACCCTCTGCTGGCATGATTTTCAAGCTGCCAGTTCAGAACTCGAACCATGGTTGGCCATGTGGAAGTCCAGTGCCTTAACCACTATTCCACCTTCTGGCTCAGTCTCAGTGCTTTTAAATATCTTTACCTTTTAGGGGACCAGCAGGTGGTGTGATGGTTAAGGCGCTGGACCTTCCCATATGACCAACCATGGTTCAAGTCCTGGACCTAGTGGCTTGCTTTCTCACTTTCTCTCTCTCTCTCTCTCTGTGTCTCTCTGGTCAAAACAAAATAAGTAAATGAGTAAATAAAATGAAAAAAAATCTTTACCTTTTAGAAAAATATTTCATGATGAGAAGTAATTCAGTAGATATTACGTTGACAAGATAAATAAGTATTTTCTTAACTAAACTAAGAGCCTTCATTTTTTCTGTTCTAATTATTGGTTAACAGGTAGGTAACTACTACATAGTTTGCACCTAGGAAACCACCTCACCACTTACAATGTCTATCTAAATGAGTGCAAGTGAGGAGTTGGACAGGATTCACATGACCATCTATTGTAGCCCCTGCTTCTGTCAGAGTCTCTGAGCAATTAAGGATGGTTCGAGAAATACTGAAAAGCTCACTTGCCCAGAGGTAGCTTTCTAGAGGATTTGAATCAGAATAAGTGACAGCAAATGATGGGCAAATGAATGTGTGAATTCAAATGTACCACCTGAATGCAAATTTCCCATAAACTTGAGCCAAGTAATGATTTCTAGGTTCATAACAACAACAACAAAACACTTGGCAATTTGCACAAAAATACTGTTATCCATAACAAGGCATGCAAAATAATTGAGCATTGGATGCATAATAGCTGTGACTTAAATCAGGTCATCCACCTTTTATTTATTTTCCAGAATAAATTTGATGGCTGTGGGACCAGCAGTTGGCGTAATGGCTATGTCGCTAGACTCCCAGGTAGTCAACCATGGTTTGAGTCCCGAACCCGGTGGCTTAACCTCAACGCCGGGCGCATGTGCGTGGGTGCCCAAGATCCTGAGAGGAGAATGGAGGAGAAGGGATTGCGGCGTGGCCATCCCCCCGGGGAGTGATTTTTCTCTTTCTATCTCCCTGTCTCTGTCTTTCTGGAGAGTGCACGCACCCTATAGCAAAAACCTCTCCAAAAGAAAAAAAAAAAAGAAAAGAAAAGAAATTTGATGACTGCTTTTATTTGAAATAGAAATACTTTTTATTATCAATTGCACTAAAACGTTTACTGTAATACCTGAAGAACATTTTAATTTCTCTGCTTCTGCAAAGTAAGGAAAAGTACTAGCGAGTTACTTTCCGGTTATTTGATAGATGGGCGTGTAAACTGAAGCAGGAGAAGCTTGTCCTTCTGTAATAGAGGTGGACAATGAATGCAAGTCTCATAAACCTAAACTGATTTTTGATCCATTCCATTGCATTGTGCTATAAAAATAGGGCACCCCTCTTGTGGCTTTGCTTTGCTTAGTTCTTGTTTGAAGATTGCAGGGACAAGACTGATGGCTGTTACTGTTTCCCAGATGTCTCTGAACAGGTGACTTTTGCCACCCGGCATGTTGAGCAAGTGCCTGTGCTGGTATGAATGTTGCCTTGGCTCAGGCTGGGGTATACAGGAGGGTCATTTCCAAAGAGAGCAGAGACTGTTTAAATCAGTGGATCACAGAGTGTCAGAGCTCAAACCTTTATCATTCCCTTGTTTTACCAGAGGATAAAACAAATTGAAAAAGGTTAAAGACCAGTTCCATAGCCTAGCTGTTAAGGGAGCCAGATCCCACCAAAAAAATATGACTGCCTACAGTTTGAATCCTGGCGCCTGACAGCTTGTGAAACACTCTAGGCACACGTGCATGCGTGCCCTCAAATTCCAAGTGTGGAAAATGGTTTGTGGTGTGACCATGCCCCCCTTTATGGGTGATATTTCCCTCACCCCACCGTTTCTCTGTCTCTCTTTATCTCTTTAGTGAGTCACATGCCTTCTGGACATTTAAAAAAAAAAAAGGAAAGAGGTTAAGAGACTAGGGCTAGACCATCTAGCTCTTGACAGAGGACAAGAATCTAGGGATGCATATTTGAAATGGTTTTATATATTGATGTCTAAATTACAGGAATATAAAACATACATTTTGAACCAAATTAGAATACTACTTTCAGTTTGTCTATTTTGACAAAAGGGAAAATAAACTAGTTTCTATTAAGGAGCTAGAATAATCAAATTTTAAAAATTTAAATAAACGACCAGCCAGGTGGTGTGGCAGGTAAGAAGGGTAGACCCCACATGGTTTGAGTTCTGGTCCTGGTGGCTTGGAAAACACACGTGTGCGTGTTTGCCTAAAATCCCAAGAGGAAGATACAGGAGAAGGGATTGTGGTGTGGCCATCCCCCCTGGGGGTTGACTTTTCACTTTCTTTCTCTCTCTGGCAAGCTTATGGGCCCTATAGAGAGAGAGAGAAAGAGAAATAAAAAGAGATTTAAAAAGAATGCCAATAGTCATTAAAATGATGACTAGTTCTGAGTATAATAAACACTTCATATGTTCAGATAAATACATTACTTTGAATTTGAACTAAGAAAAACGATATGTAAGAAACAAAGTGAGAACCTAAGAGTGCCACATGAGGCTTAAACGTTGTACAGACTGACCCGTGACTGACGAACAAAGCCCTGTGATTTTTTACTTGTTTATCTCTGAGCTCTTCACTCTGCAAAAAATAATTTCTGAACATTGCTGCTTAAAACCCTGTATGTTTGACTTGAATGCATTTTTAATGCTACTTAATTGTTTTAACTTAATTTTGTGTTAAAATAAATATAAAGGCTTACATAATTTATATACCAAACCTGCATTTCATTATAGTATAAGGATCAGGAGGCCCAATTTAAAACGAATCAAAAACAAAACAAAAATCTCCTATGGGATCAGAGAGCCCAAGCTTTTCCATGTAGAAGTTCTGATTTGGACTCAAGGACAAGCTTGCCGACAGGGCGAAGCAGAAAGCATGACCCCCAGTGTCTGGGCAGTGTTCAGAAGTTATGGGGGTCGCCCATGATGGACTGCTGCAGTGAAAGGACAGTGTGTCTCCTCAGCCTTAGCCATGAGCAGTGTCTCATCCATTTTGCTGACAGGGCGAAATGGCGAACTAGACTCCCTCAGCCCTGCTGGCATCTGGCAGCTGTAACTGCAGCTAGCCTTGGAAGGCTTCTGGCAACGTTTTAATCCCGTACAGGTACATGTGATTGCAGGGGACCAAACTCTGGAAGCAGCAATATGGTGAAAGCGCTCAACAGTCTGTCACTGTGAGGGGATTCCCTCAGAAAAGAAGAGCTGTGAATCTCATTCGGCAGAGCCCTTCTTTTAAGAACGGAACTGAGATGACCAGGAACAAAAAGTTAAAATAAAAAAGACTCTAGATATTAGAATATTATGTTATTGATCTAACTTACTATCTTTATTCTCTTCCACTCTCTTCTTGGGATTTTGGATGCACATGCACATACACCTGGTATGAGTTTCAAGCGGCTGGGTCCAGGACTTGAACTATGGTCAACTACATGGGAGTTCAGTGACATAACTGTTATGCCATTTGCTGGTCCCATAATTTTCTATCTTTAAAAACAAGCCTTTATGAGCTTTTCTGGGACATACGCGTAGAGCTGGACTGCTGTGTGTGTGTGTGTGTGTGTGTGTGTGTGTGTGCGCGCGTGCACCCTGATTTTTCACATCTCCACAATCCTGGCACACCCTGATTTTTCACATCTCCACAATCCTCCTCCCCCCAACATTCATATCAGCCAGTAAAACAAGGTTATTTGAAAATGTATGGGCTAACTCCTTTCACTTCTAAAAAATTCAGAAGGTATCATTATTTTTTTGGTCAATATGCATTGAGAAGTAGAAAGCTTTTCTTTTCTTCCCTGATTTAAAAAAAAATGAGAATATCCACTGACTAGCATTAATAATATGTACCATTGTACAGTAGACAAGAAGAGGCGGGAGGGAACCAGCAGTTAGCATAATGGCTATGTTGCTGGACTCCCATGTAGTTGACCGCAGTTCGCATCCCAGACCCGGTGGCTTAAAACTCACACGAGGCGCATGTGCATGCGTGCCCAAGATCCCGAGAGGAGAATGGA
>NW_006160123.1:3883995-3945057 GCF_000334495.1 Tupaia belangeri chinensis
AAAAAAAAAAAAAAAAAAAAAAAAAAAAAAAAAAAGAGGAAGGAAAGGTTTCTGAGTCAAGGGAGAGGGGAGGGAGAATACTTCCTAGTTTTCTACCTTGCAATTTACAGAGGATGTACTAGATGTCACTGCTCAGGGCCCTTGTGTTGTAAGCTGCCCAGGGCTTCATGGGGCCTCCAGGAGCAAGGTCCTCATCACTGCCTACCCTCTCAAACACAAACTTGAAGTCAACTTATTTTATTTTACTACGGGGCATATGTGCTTGCCGGAGAGAGACAGAGAGAGACAGAGAGAAAGAAAGTGAGAAATCATCCCCAAAGGGGATGTCCATGCTCCAATCCCTTCTCCTCCATTCTCCTCTTGGGATTTTGGGCATGCACATTGATCCTGTGTGATTTTCAAGCTGCTGAATCAGGGACTGGAGCTGCTGTCAGCCATGTGGGAGTCTACTGCCTTAACCACCACACCACCTGCTGGATCCTGAAGTCAGTTTTTCAATGGTAAGCTCATGGTTCATCCACACCAGCAAGGTATTTGTTAAAGTTCAGATGCCTGCTCTGGACCTCACACCTACAAACCAAAGCCACAAAGGAGATGGGAACTGTCTATTTACTATTAACTAGTCTTTAAAAGAAATAGTTATTTAATTTGTTTTGTAGAATCTATAGTACAAAATTTAGAATGAGTTCCCCTCCTACCACGTTGTTAATAGAATCAGGGAAAAGAGACAGGAATCAACCTTTTAAATAACACTAGAGCTGACCCACAGGTGCAATAAAATCTGAGATCCTGTTTTTTTGTTTGTTTGTTTGTTTTTTGTTTTTAATTTAAAGCAGATATATTTCACAATTTTTTTAATACTTAAAAAAAGTACTAAATGCATACTAAACACTTGTATGTTTAATAGTGCCTTTTCATTTAAATAAAAATATACCTGGGACCAGCAGATGGAGTAATGGCTATGTCACTGGACTCCCATAAAGTTGATCACGGTCTGAGTCCCGGACCCGGTGACTTTTAACTCACGCTAGGAGTGTGTGTGTACATGGCCAAGATCCCAAGAGGAGACTGGAGGAGAAGGGATTGCAGCATGGTCATCCCTTCTGTGGGGGTTGTTTCTCACTTTCTGTCTCTCTGGAGAGCACATGCACCCTATGGCAAAAATCTCTCTCTTTAAAAAACAAACCTATTCCAGTACCTGATTTTTATTCTTTACGGCTTTGTTTCCTTCTCTGTTCATGACTTGCTTACATGGATGGCATTGTGCCCAAAGCAGAATTGGGGGGTGCTGGAGGAGTGCGGTTGGTATAAAACGGATAAACGGAAAAAATATGAACTTTGAACTCTGCTGATTTTTATGTGAATACAAAGTTGTGAGACATTTAGTCTCTCAGTCACCAATGGTTACCTAATATTATACACACACACACACACACACACACACACACACACATATATACATATATATATACACACACAAATATATTTCTAAAAGTCCACGATTTTGTTTTTCTGAGATCTGATTTTCACTTCTTCTATTTAGATGGTTAAAGACACACCCAAGCAGTTCAGACACAGGATATTTCAGTTCAGTTGTTTCCTAAATCTCACACCTAAAATCCAAGGAAATGAGTTTCAGAAAGAGCTGTTGCAGTATTTTCTTTAAGGAAAGACGATCAGCACCATCTAGTGGTTATATGTGACTTCTTTTCTAAATTCAGGCCCAGGAGGTTAAGAGAGCAGATTTTAGAATACGGGTCAGAAAGTTCCCAAATGATCTTGGAAAAATAACTTACCCTTTTGGTGCTCTGTTTCTCAATTGTCGGTCTGGAAAATAATAGTGTCTACTCAGAGGATGTTTGAAATAAAATGAAATGATGCATCTAATGCAAGCCGTTAACACCAGTAAATGTAATTATTAAAATGACATTAAGTTTAGACTCCAATCAGATGGGAATTGTCCAGTGGAATTTGCTATTAACTGCCCTTCAAAAAATAACTATTTAATCCAGTTTGCAGAATCTACGTTATGAAGTTTAAAATGATTCTCCTTCCTTCCCCGTTGTTACAGTGGCTGGAAGCTTAGGGTGAGTAAAACTGGGGCAGAGGCTGGAATCCTTGTTGAAGCCCAGAGGAAGAACAATGTGGACTTTCATTCATTCAAATCTGATGCCATTCAAAAGGAGGATGTCAAGAGTAGGGAGGGACTGAAAACAAAGATAAACGCTAACTCCAAAATGTTGCCATGTCACCAGCTTGGAATAATGTCAGGGACATTTTAGCTTAAAATATCTTGTCTCCAAAAAAAATTTATGAATTACTTTGAAGGGCACAACACTTGGCAGAATATGTTTGTGGGGTTTTTTTTAGGGGGGGCACAAAATTGCAGAAAACACAGTACAGAAAAATATGGCGCTGTCTGACTCACATCTGAATGTTAGTTGTTTTGAAGGTGTCACCTGCAATAGCTGACACAGAAGTATTTTGAGAAAGTAGAAACAAACGCACAACGAATATGATTTATTAACGTTTGCCCTCAGAGCACGCATAGCTTCTCAGCAGTCTGCAAAATGAAAGCAGCAGGAGGTAAATAAACAAAGGGAGAATGACACAGAAACAGAAAACAATTCAAAATGACAGTTTTATGCAAAATATAATCAAAGGGGATTTTTGTGTGGAAAGGTTACAGGGAAGAGGCTGAAAGTTTCTATTGAGCACGCATTTCGTTTTCACTTGCTATAAATGATTTTATGCTGCATACGTTAAAAAACAACACTTGTAAGATGAAAACCTCAGTAATGATGTACATTGATGATAGCTCTGCTTCCTTTTCTTTTCTTTCTTTTTTAAATTGCCAGAGGGCATGTGCATTCACCTGAGAGAGAGAAAGTGAGAAAACACTCCTTGGGGGGATGGTCACACCTCAATCCATTTTCCTCTGCCTCTCCCTTTGGGACTTTGGGAACACACCCACATTCCTGCCATACCCTTCAAGCTACCAGGTCTGGAACTTAAATCACAAAGCCAGCCATAAGGGATCCAGGCACCATAACCACCACACCGCTGGCTGACTCAACTCTGCTTTTTCTTAGGCAACCCCCTACCATCATTCCCCCACCACCTACTCTGGCATCTTCAAGAAATCTGAAATGTATTATTTTTGGTGACTAATGGTCTTTGTCCATGGAACAGAAGAATGGTGAGGCCACCTGGAGATCACCTATTGTATGGCTACTCAGAGTGGTTGGTGGATCAACAGCATTCACATCACCTGGAAGCCTGTTAGAATCTTGGGTCCCACCTGACACTGAATCACCACTTTTTTTTTTTAATTGCCAGAGGGTGAGTAACTCCCTGAGGGTGGGGAGAAAGTACCTTACAAGGGGGGCATAGTCTGCTATACCTTCTTCATTTCTCCATCCTGTAGGGATTTGGGGCACACATGGAAATGAACCCAGCATGTTTTTAACACGGGGGGTGAGATTTGAACCAAAGTTGGCCATGTGGAGTCCAGCTTTCTTAACCACTAGACTGTACTGGCCCTGAATTAGAATTTTATTTTTTTAAAAAGAATTATTTAATTTTATTTGTTGTTATTATTATTTTTTAATTTGACTAGAGAGAGAGAGAGAAAGTGAGAAAGCAAGCTGCCAAGGTCCAGGACTCGAACTGCAGTCGGCCATGTGGCAGTACAACACTTCAACAAGCATACCACCTGCTGGCCCCTGCATCAGTATTTTTAATAAGATTCCTAAGTAATTTGCACATTAAAATTTAAGAAGCCCCAGAACTTCAGATTCTTTTCATCTCAGATTCAGTTCTGGGATTGTAGTTTATGAAATCTGTCCATGTGATTCTAATGTGCAGTAATTAGTCCAAGTATTTTTTCAAATGAGGAAATTGTGGCCGACAAAAGTTCATAGATTTAGGTCAGCCATTGGCATGGTAGTTAAGATGACTGTATCCCACATAGCTGATAGTGCAGTTCAAGTCCTGGACCCAGTGGCTTGGAAAACATGCTGGGAGTGTGTATATGTGTGCGCGTGCCCAAAAATCCCGAGAGAGAATGCAGGAGAAGAGATTGTGGTGTGGCCATCACCCAGGAGGGTACTTTCTTACTTTAGCTCTCTCTGGTGAGCACGTGTGCCCCATAGCAAATTTAAAAAAAAGTTTATAGATTTATCCAGCTATTTATTATCAGAATCCAAATAATGGCACTTCTCCTTATTAAAAAAAGTAAAGCAGGTTGAAGAGACAGGGATGTAGAATGTGAAGATGAGGACTGGTATTTTATATGAGTTGGTTAGGAAAGGCTTTTCTGAGGAAGCAAATACTCAAGGGAAGAGAGAAAATGAGCCATAGTGATAGCTAGGGAACAATTGTAGGCAGAGAAAGTGGCAAGTGGTGTGTGTGTGTGTGTGTGTGTGTGTGTGTGTAATTAATTGTACTGAAGGAACAAGAACGAGTAATGTTTCCAAATTCCTAACATAGTAACTTTTTAGATACAGAGACAGAAAGTCAGGACTGCTAGGAGATTTCAAAGTTGTTTTAAAAATTTTTCAACCTTCTTCAAATTCTTTACTCATTATTATGACTATCTGAAGTGTTGGTTTAAAAAATAAGAACTTTTAAATTTAGAAGTATTCATAGGAACTGTAGGTTATAGCAGATTCTGGAAAACACAGAAAACATTATGAGTATATTCCAATAATGTAACAGAAATCTAGAGAGGTTAACCACACTACACAGAACCACAGGCTGGAAATTGCCAATTTGAGAATTTATTTTGAATAGGAAACTTAATTCTTGAAAAACTGTTGAGAGCATTTTTTATAACGTTATACAATGAGTATTAACATATTCATGTCTATTTCATTTGCAAGAATGATTCACTGGCAGCAGACAGGGCTGGGAACATACGCTTAAAACATTGCACCAGCTACAGGAAAACTGACTGGATGGTGACCAGGCCTTTCCCAGGTGCTCCTGTCCTGGTTCCCAGAAATGCTGAAATGTTGACATCAACCTCTGATTCAGAGTGGCATCGTTCTCTCACTCTTGCTTTCAACTTCACATTAGTGGATTTCTTCAGTAACATCTCCATGTTTACGGTTAAGGCTTAATTCTCACAAAAGAATTAGAATACTTTCTCTTTTTTCTTAATTTCTCAACTTTTTCTTTTGGAATTTGGGATTTGGAAAAACATAAATTTCCTGAGAAATTCTGAGATCTGAGATGGCACTCCTGTATAACAACACTGACCAGAACAGTGAGGATGGAGCAAAATTTGCCAGGAGGCAAGTGATAGCACTGGAGGTCAGAGGCAACAGAAGAGCCTGGTCATTTAGGACTCAGAGGCAAATGTGGACTAAAAGAAATGGTGAGTCATGGAGAGTCCTGAGCAGAGGAGTGACCTGGTCTGACTTTGGTTTTGAAAGCATTCTTCAGACTGCTGTGTTGAAAGTAAGAGTAGGGACCAATGCCTGGGTGGAGGAGCTAAGGTCAGCATCAAACTGGAAATATTTAAAGTGGATACACAACTATTTCAGCAATGCAGACAATTAAGTGTGTTGTTGTGGGTGATGGTGCTGTCGGTAAAACATGTCTCCTGAAATCCTACACAACAAACAAATTTCCATCTGAATATGTACCAACTGGTTTTTTTTTTATTTTGAGAGATTTTTGCTATAGGGCGCGTGCGCTCGCCAGACAGACAGACAGAGACAGAGAGACAGAAAGCGAGAAATCACCCCCCAGGGGGGATAGTCACGCTGCAATCCCTTCTTCTCTATTCTCCTCTTGGGATCTTGGGCACGCATGCATACGTCCCCAGCGTGAGTTTTAAGCCACCGGGTCCAGGACGCGAACCGTGGTCGACTACGTGGGAGTCCAGCGACATAGCCATTACGCTAACTGCTGGGTCCCTGTACCAACTGTTTTTGACAACAACGCAGTCACGGTTATGATTGGTGGAGAGCCATATACTCTTGGGCTTTTTGATACCGCAGGGCAAGAGGATTATGACAGATTACCACGGCTGAGTTATCCACAAACGAATTTATTTCTAGTTTGCTTTTCAGTGGTCTCTCCATCCTCATTTGAAAACGTGAAAGAAAAGTGGGTGCCTGAGGTAACTCATCACTGTCCAAAGGCTCCTTTCTTGCTTGTTGGGACCCAAATTGATCTCAGAGATGAGCCCTCTACTATTGAGAAACTCGCCAAGAACTAACAGAAGTCTATCATTCCAGAGACTGCTGAAAAGGTGGCCCGGGACATGAAGGCTGTCAAGTACGTGGAGTGTTCTGCACTCACACAGAAAGGCCTAAAGAATGTATCTGATGAAGCAATACTGGCTGTCCTGGAGCCTCCAGAACCCAAGAAGAATCACAGGTGTGTGCTGCTATGAGCATCTCTCCAGAGCCCTTCTGCATAGCTGGTGTCGGCATCATACTAAAAGCAATGTTTAAAACAAACTAAAGATTAAAAATTAAAATTTGTGTTTGCAATTAAAAAAAAAAGAAAGAGTAGGGGCAAGGTAGCCAACAGGAGGTTACTGCAAAAATCTAGGTGAGAGGAGATGATAGGCATGTGGAACTGAATGGAGGCATTGAGGTGTAAAAAGTCTTTGGATTCTGGATAAATTTTTGACTACAGAGCCAGTAAGATTTATAACAAATAGATTATAGCATGTGAGAGAAAGAAAAATTAGGCATGACTCCAAGGTTTTTGGTCTGAGCTTGGCAGGAGAGAGTTACCAATTACTGACAGGGCTAGGAGTGGGGTAGGTGATTGTGGAGAAGAAATTTTATTTATTTTTTTAGATGTTACGTTTGAGATGCTTCTTAAAGGTCTAAGTGGAGATATCCAATAAGCAGTAGATAAAGGAGCCTAGAGTTTAGGGGGGAAGTCTAGGCTGCAGATAGAAATGCAGGATTCAGCACTATAGTCCTGGCATTTACAGCCCAAAGCTTTATACACCCAGCACTGCCCTAGATTGTAGCTCTGCTTTTGTGCAACTCACTCACCCTATGCCTATTTGTTCAGCTGAAAATACTGGAAGTATTTGCATCCTTCGCACCTAAAACAATGACAAAGGAGGTAATACTGTGAGAATGTCTAATAAAATGTGAAGTGCTGTTCCAGCTGGGAAGAAGCAGAAATTTGATGGTACTAGAGAAGAAAAATATCAGGTTGGGGACCCAGAGAAAGTCTTCACGCACTGAGAAAAAAGGGCAAATAGCAATTATCCTGTTGGGAATGTGCAAAACTAGTATTTTGATTTGCATAGCACCCCAGATTTACCAGGAGTTTCACAAACATGATCTCTTTGAGTTGTACAACAGTCCTGTGAGGAGGGGATCATTATCATTCCCATTTTATGGAGTAGGAAACTGAGCTTAAGGACAGTAGCTGGCCTGAGGCATCATATATGATAGTGGGTGATCAGATTTCCTGGTTCCAAGTCCAACCCTCTAAATACAAGCAAACCACGTCCCAGGCACGCCATCCGCCGCGAAGAAGGGGTCAGCAGAGCCGCCGTGGCTTCCACTGCTCTGTCTACCTGACTGCCCGTGACCCCCACGTGCTTTTTCTAGATGGTACGGCCCTTCTCTACTATCGCGAGACTACGGGGCGTGGTGCTTCTGGTTGCCAGGGGAACAGCGTTCCTGGAGGCTGGAGGGCTCTGGACCCGCAACTTCTTCTACCTCCAGAGAGCCTGTGGTGGCAAGAAAGGCTGCTCCCCTTTGGCAGGAAGTGAGGACGCTGTGAATGTGAGCGACGCGCTTCCGCGCCCGTCAGCTCCGACCCCACCTGGTTCCCCGAGTTCCCGCCGGGAAGGTGAGGGACCGTACAGACGAGGGGCGGAGCTCGGCTGCCGCGCGGCACTCCCATGAATGGGCGGGGCGGAGTCGTGTCTGGCTGCTTGTCCTGAAGACGGGCTACCAGGAAGAGGGGGCAGGGCCAATGAGAGGGCGGGCCGGGCCTCGGGGGCGGGCCCAGCGGGGTTAGGCCCAGAATGGGGTCGACAGCTCTGAGCCCCAGGGGCTTCCGCTTCCTGGAAGACTGTTGTTCAGATTTCCTGGGCCAGGAGGGAAAAGTTCATGATGTGGGGGCCCGGTGCAGTGCATTATAGCCACCGAGATCCAGGACTGATCACTACCTGTTTAATCAGCTAGATCATAAACAGCCAAGGATGCAAATAAGCATTTCACAGGGAAACGAAGTATAAACAGATGGCCAGTAAACATTCGTTTAGAGACTTGACTTGTAATTAAAGAAATGTCAGTCAAACTCAAGTGACACCTATCAGATGGGTACAAATGAGATTTTGATGATACCAGATTGGCCCCAGGCAAGTATGGACAAATGGGCACTTTCATCTTATACCGTGTTGGTAGTATCCTGATTTGGTACGACCTTTTTTGGAGGACAGTTAGGCCACTGAAATTTGAAATGTAAATGTACTCTCAGCAATTCTGATTTATCTCATGGATGTATGAGCGTAATTAAGACCTTGATACAATATTACTCCAAAATTGAGACAATGTACATGTGATAAAATTCAGTTTTCTTCCTCCGGAATGTCGTAGTGAGAGAATCCAATACCATGTATACAGTCTTTTGAATCTGGCTTCTTTCAACTTCACATAAAGCAGCTGATACTTATATACTTCATTTATTCCCTAGTTGAGGAACTTTTGGATTGCTTCCAGTTTTGGGCAATTATTTAATGAGACCTTTTAAATATTTGTGTGCAGGTTTTGTGCAAGTACAAATTTTCGTTTCTTGGGTAAACCTCTTGGAGTGAGATTGTGTAGTCAAATGTGAAGTGTATGCTTAACTTTATAAGAAACTGCCAAGTGTTTTTGTAAAATGGCTGTCCCATTTTGCATTTTCATTGGCAATATATAATAGTTTCAGTTGCTCCCAACTTAGTCAGCACTTGGTAATGTCAGTTTTTTCTTTCTTTCTTTTTTTTTTTTTTTTTTAGAGATTTTTGCTATAAGATGTGTGTGCTTGCTGGAAAGACAGAGACAGAGAGGCAGAAAGCTAGAAATCACCCCACCCCCACCCCAGAGGGGTTGGCTGGCACCATCTATTCTACTCCATTCTTAGGGATTTGGGGCATACATGTACATGCACCTGGTGTGAGTTTTAAACTGCCAGGTCTGGGACTTGAAATGTTGTCAGCCATGTGGAAGTTCAATGACGTTAACCATTATGCCATCTGCTGGTTCCCTGGTAATGTCAGTTTTTAAAAACACTAAATTTTCACCATCCACATAGGTATGTAATGGTAGATCATTATGTATGTGTTTTTTTAAAAGAATTGTTTATTTAACTTAATTTATTCATTCATTTATTTTAATTTTACCAGACACACACACACACACACACACACACACACACAGGGAGAGAGGGAGAGAAAGCAAAAGCTACGACATCTGGGACTTGAACCATTGTCAACTATGTGGGAGTGTCCAGTGCTTTAACTACCATGCCACCTGCTGGTCACACATTGTGGTTTTAATTCAAAATTTTCTGTGGACTTATGATCTTAACAAATTTTCATGTGCTAATTTGCCAACCATATATCTTCTTAGGTGATGTGTTTATTCAAATGTTTTGTTTACTTATTGTTGAGTCTTGATATGTCTTTATATTTTCTGGATACAAGTTTTTGTCAGATATGTGCTTTGCACATACTTTCTTCCAGTCTTTGGGTTTTGTTTACCTTTTCTTAGTAACTTTATTGGGGGGCCAGCAGGTGGCAAAGTGGTTGAGGTGCTGGACTCGCATGTAGTTGATTGCAGTTCAAGTCCAGGACCTGGTGGCTCGAACCTCATGCTGGACACATGTGTGTGTGCCCAAAATCCCAAGGGGAGAATGGAGAAGGGATTGTGGTGTAGCCATCTCCCCTAAGGGGTGAGTTTTTGCTTTGTGTCTCTGTCTCTCTGGTGAGTGCATATGCCCTATAACAAAAAAAGCTCTCAAAAAAATGTTTTGGGGACAGTGGGTGGTGTGGTGATTAAGGTACTAGACTTCCACATGGCCGACTGCAGTTCAAATCCTGGATCTGGTAGCTTGCTCTCTCTCTCTCTCATACCTGTGCCCTGAAGCAAATTAAAACTAATAACAGTAATGATAAATATAATTAAATAAATAATTCTTTTAAAAACTAATGTTTTTTGAAGAGTGCGTTTTAAATTTTGATGCATTCCAATGCATTGATGCATTCCAAGTACAGTCATGCATTGTTTAATGATGGAATGCATTCTAAGAAATGCTTCACTGCCAATTTGATCATTGTGTGAAAATCATAGAGTGTACTTACACAAACCAACCTAGTATCTAACACTAACCAACCTAGGTAGTATCACCTGCTATACACATAGACTATAAGATATAATCTATTGCTCTTAGGTTACTAACCTGTATAGCATGTTACTATGCTGAATACTGTAGGCAATTATAACACAATGGCAAATTTTTGTGTGTCTAAACATAGAAAAGGCATAATAAAAAAATGGTATACAAGATGAAAAAGAATGGTACACATGTGTAAGGCACTTACCATGAATGGAGCTTGCAAGACTGCAAGTCGTTTTGGGTGAGTTAGTGAGTGAGTGGTAAGTGAATGTGAAAGCCTAGGACAGTATTATGTATTACTGTAGATTTAGAGTATACTTAGAGCATACTAAATTTATAAAAAGAAAAATTTCTTCAATAATGAATTAACCTTAGCTTACTATAACTTTTTACTTTAGAAACTTTAAAAAAATCCTTAAAACTTTTTGACCATTTTGTAATAACACCTTAAAACACAAACACATTGTGAAACTCTACAAAAATATTTTTCTTTATATTCTTATTCTATACATATTTTTCCATTTAAAAATTTAAAAACTTTTAAAACATTTTTCTAAAAAATAAGACACAAACACACAGACATAAGCCTGACTTACACAGGATCAGGATCATTAGTGTCAAGGTCTTCCACCTTCACATCTTGTCCTCCTGGAAGGGCTATGATGAACAAAACACAATTAAATTAAATCAAATACAAGCGAAAATGATTCAGTCAAGAGATGTAAATTTTGAGGTAGTGATAAGCATTATGAATTTTGAGACATCTGCAACAATTACAATTTAATGTGACTAAAAAAAAAAAATCTGTGTGGGACCAGCAGTTGGTGTAATGGCTATTTCACTGGACTCCCATGTAGTTGACCATGGTTCGAGTCCTGGACCTGGTGGCTTAAACTCACGCCAGGCGTGTGTGCGTGCATGCCCAAGATCCCGAGAGGAGAATGGAGGAGAAGGGATTGCGGCGTGGCCATCCTTCCTGGGGGGTGATTTCTCGCTTTCTGTCTCTCTCTTTCTGGCGAGAGCACATGCTCTATAGCAAAAACCTCTCAAACCAAAAAAATCTGTGATTCCTGTTGGTGACAAAGTCACAGGTACTGCTAATACCACTGTGATTTTGTTGCTCACATTATAGATAAAAGTAAATACTATATTTAGAGACTAATAGAAACGGTTTTATGTCTCCCGAGTTTATGGTTCCATTGAGTTCTACCCATGGACCTCTTCAGGGTCTTGGATCCCTAGTTAAGAACTCTGTCCATTCTTGGCTCTAGGTTGTTTCCTGATTCCTTTTTTTTTTTTTTTTAATTTAACTCAACAGTGAGCTTTACATAATTCTGTCAAATGATTCCTCCCTTGCACCTGACACCTACCCTCCACCACACACTCTCTACCATCTACTCTCCCCCCTTAAAGTCACTAGCATTTATACCCTCCTCTCCACAATCACATTTTCAAGTCAATCAGCCTCTGCCATAGCATTCAGTACAAACTGAGTGAGTTGACTGAGGATATACAGTACAGTGTGCTATCTTTCAAAGTCTGGCTCATTTAACGTTAAGTCTGTGTTTATCCATTTTGAGTCTTTTAGCTTTTCCCTTATTCAGTATGAGGTTCAAAGTAGGACTTTTATTATGTTGAGAAATGTCCCTTCTACTTCAATTTGCTGATAGTCTTGATCATGAAGCAATGTTCTATATTATCAGATACTTTTTCTGCATCCTTAGATATGAGTATGATATTTGTCTTTCTGGTAATGTGGTATATTACATTTATTGTTTTACATGTGTTGATCGCATCCCCAGGATAAAGCCTGCTTGGTCATGGTGTATAATCTTGTAGATATGTTGTTGGATTCGGTTTATTAGTATCTTGTTGAAAATTTTTGTATCAGTATTCATCAGGGATATTGGTTTGAAGTTTTCTTTATTCGTCATGTCCTTGTCTGGTTTTGGTATCAAGGTAATAGAAGCAATCAATCAATCTCTTCACTTGTTATTGTACTATTCAGATTTTCTATTTCATTCTGCTTCAACCTAGGTAACTTGTACTTGTTCAGAAAGTTGTTCATCTCATCTAGGTTTTCTGGTTTCTTGGTGTATAGTTGCTCATAGTATTCTCTCATAATTTTTTGTATTTCCAATATCCTGGTTGTAATATTACCAACCTCATTACTGATTTTATCTATCTGGTTCCTTTCTATGTTTTTCTTGATTAGTGTAGCTAATAATTTATCAATTTTGTTTACCTTCTTAAAAAAACAGTTTGTGGGACCAGCAGTTAGCATAATGGCTATGTCCCTGGACTCCCACGTAGTTGACTGCCGTTTGCGCCCCGGACCTGGTGACTTAAAACTCACGCCAGGCATGTGTGCATACGTGTCCAAGATCCCGAGAGGAGAATGGAGGAGAAGGAATTGTGGCGTGGCCATCCCCCCTGGGGGGTGATTTCTCACTTTCTGTCTCTTTGTCTGTTTGTCTGGCGAGCGCACGCACCCTATAGCAAAAACCTCTTAAAAACAAACAAACAAACAAACAAACAAACAAAAAACCCAGCTTGTCATTTAGTTGATATTTTTGTATAGTTTTGTAAACATTTCTATTTCATTTATTTCAGCTCAAATCTTTACTATTTCTTTTTTTCTTTTAGTTTTGGGTTTTTCATTGTTGTTTTTCTAGTTCCTTAAGATGCAATGTTATTTATTTGCTACCTTTCTGTTTTTTTTTTTTTGTTAGCACTAATGACTATAAACTTGCCTCTGTGACTGCTTTCTCTGTGTCCCAGAGGTTATGGAGTGTAGTCTGTTTGTTTTCATTAGCTTCAATGAATTTTTTTTTTTTTTTGAGAGGATTTTTGCTGTAGAGCACATGCGCTTGCCAGAAAGACAGAGAGAGACAGAGAGACAGAAAGTAAGAAATCACCCCCCAGGGGGATGGCCACGCCGCAATCCCTTGTCCTCCATTCTCCTCTCGGGATCTTGGACATGCACACATATGTGCCTGGCGTGAGTGTAAGCCACTGGGTTAGGGACTCGAACTACAGTCAACTACATGGGAGTTCAGTGATGTAGCCATTATGCCATCTGGTGGTCCCTTTGATGAATATTTTTTATTTCAGTCTTAATTTCTTCAATAGTTAGGAAAAAAAAATCACATTCAAATTCATTCAGGAGTAGATTGTTTAATTTTCATGTTGTTATTTCTTTTGAGGACTCTTTTTGTGGTTGACTTCAAGTTTAATTCCATTGTGGCCAGAGAAGATACTGGGTATAGTTTCTATACTTATAAATTTATATAGGCTTGTTTTATGACATGTTATATGGCCAGTCTTTGAAAAATGTTTCATGTAGCGATGAGAGAAAAGTATATTCCATAGTCACTGGATTTAATACTCTATATACATCTGTCAGGTCCAAGGGCAAGGAGAATTTTAACCTTAAATTTTTTTTATAATACATTCTTCTATATTGTTTTGTTTTTCTCTCAGTGGTAAGCTTTTCATAATAAATATAAAAAACTTGAATCTAAATAATACTTAGACATAAAAATCATAAGAATGTATTTCTACTTTTTTCTCCCCATAGCCTGCATGTACTCATCAGAGTGATACAGAGAGAGAGAGGCAGTGAGAAGGAAAGTGGGAAATCACCCCCTAGGGTGTGATGGCTAGGCCACAGTCCCTTCACCACCACTCTCCTTTTGGGATTTTTGAGCACACATGCACATGCACCAGGTGTAATTTTCAAGCCACCAGGTCCAGGACTTGAACCATGGTTGTCCATGTGGTGTCCAACACTTTAACTGCCACACCACCTAGTGGACCTTCTTTCTTTCTTTCTTTCTTTCTTTCTTTCTTTCTTTCTTTCTTTCTTCTTCTTCTTCTTCTTCTTCTTCTTCTTCTTTTTTAAAGGCTTGCTATTTATAATTATGTAACAGGGGAAGACTCTTTATCATTTGATTCTTTCTTCCATCCAAAATATCAAATTACATCAGCTTATGTCCTTATTTTGTCTTTAAGTCATTTATGGTAGTTGCATTTCGCACAGTGCAACAATGTTCTCTCATGTAAGAACGTTTAAATTAATTTTGTTTGAAATGAATGTTATAACAAGTTGGCATGTGTTAACAAGTGATTTGCAACAATTTAGGATCTAGTCATATGTCTGTCTACTTAACTGAGTATCATGAATTAAATAATATTTTCCTTATTTTAATGTAATGAGAACATTTTCATATGTAGTGTTACATGAGAAAAATGAAGATATTTCAAAAAGTGGATACAGGGACCAGCAGTTAGCGTAATGGCTATGTCGCTGGACTCCCACGTACTCAACCGTGGTTCAAGTCCCGGACCTGGTGGCTTAAACTCACGCCGGGCGCGTGTGCGTGCGTGCCCAAGATCCCGAGAGGAGAATGGAGGAGAAGGGATTGCGGCATGACCATCCCCCCTGGGGGGTGATTTCTTGCTTTCTGTCTCTCTGTCTCTCTCTCTCTCTGTCTCTCTCTGTCTGTCTTGCGAGTGCACGCGTCCTGTAGCAAAAACCTCTCCAAAAAAAAACCAAAAATAAGTGGATACAAATGCGATTGATGTATGCGTAGTTTTTTCACAATACTCATTTTTTACGAACTTTTTGAAGGCCTCTTGTATGAGCTAACTTTTGTTAGAAAAGACAAAGCTAAAACGGAAAGCAAACGTAGCATCAGTGGTTAGCTCAGGATGTAGTGATATTGGATGGTTATAATTTTATTTCAAATAGCTTTTTAGTAAGTTCTTTAATAGAAATATTCTACAATAAATAAAATTGTAAATTGTTAATGCAAGATATACTTAATAGAAAACCAGAAAATGCAGATAAGCAAAGGGTTAAAAAAAAGGACACAAGAATTATATCTAGGAATCCACCAGTCTAGAGCACACCACTTTCATTTCATGTGATATCTTTCAAGTACCTTTCTGTATATTCCTTTAATTGGAAAAATCAGATTAAAAAAAAAAACCAGGTTATTGATGGTTTGTCTCTCTTTCTCTCTCTCTATCGTATGTTACTTATGTTCTCAAGCCAGTGTCTGTTGGAATGTATTTTTTTCTTATCAATTAGTGAGAACTCTCTAAATATGTAAATTCATCTTTGCATATTGTCTATATTTCATAAATTTCTCTCAGTTTTTCAGATGCCTTTTAATTTTATTTAGAATTTTTTTTTTATGTTTGACACTGAAGAGTATTAAGTGCTATTTAATACAATTTTCTTCTCTTTCTTTTTGACTTATGTTCTTGGTGTCACAATTGATAAGTCATTAATTCCATAATTATGCAAATTATATTGTTTCCTTCTAATCCCTGGGAAATTCATATTTTGTGTTTATTACTTCTAAATTTAGCTTTTGCTTTTATTAAAGTAATGTTAAAATGTCAAACTGTATTTTAACATTTATCATAGAGGAGGGAAAAAGCAATTCCTGGTCTTAGTCTCCAAAGGAAACCATTTGAATTCTTAAATATTATGTTTATTTTACAGTTGTTTCCTATTGTGACATATTAGATTTCTTATACTACCCTTCCTTCTTTTACACACTCCCTACATGCACTTCATATAACTACGGCACAATATTTGGTTAAATCAACATTCCCTGCTTATGTGATTATAACTACATTGTTTGATTGCTTTCTTTCTTATACAGTGCATTCTTTTTCTTGAGGAATTTCAATGTGACAATGTAGATTTCTTTTCAAACACTCAAGTACATCTGTAAGATCCTATTTCAATGCCAGGTATTCATACTTTTGATATCTGGCCAAATTCATAAGATTGTCAGTTACATCCTTACCTATGCTGGAAACTGTATTTTACTTCATTATTATTATTATTTTTTTAAGAGTGAACATAATAGAACAGACCTATTTCTAATGCAAAATAAAGGATTTCTGGAGCCTTTTAGTTGACCCATGTCATTGGTAGTTCCTTACCTCTGCTGGAAACTGTATTTTACTTTATTATTAATTTTTTATTTTTAAGAGTGAACATAATGAACAGACCTATTTCTAATGCAAAATAAAGGATTTCTGGAGCCTTTTAGTTGACCCATGTCATTGGTAGTTCTCTGTGCCTCTCTCTCTGTTGACACTTATTATCTTGGTTCTGCACGTCCTTCCATCTCATTTCTTCCTCTATAAGCTGCAGTAAGTCTCCTTGACAGGCTTCTTAGGGCATTTACAAGACATTTGGCCTTTGGGTGACTTACGCTTTTTGGTTGTGATGTGACAGGCCAGGGTGATTCATCATCCCACAATAATTATGTCAGTGCCTTCCTGAGTGAGCTCAAACTCCTTTGCAGAGCTTGAATAATGTTGAGATCAATGCCTTTTTCTTTTGCTGAGGTGGGGAGAGTTGACCTACTGGTCTCTTAAGCATGAGTTTTGGCATGCTGAATGGTCATAGGCCACATCATGTTATCCCTCTGTGTACCTAAGAGCAGCCTCAAGTGGTTTCTCTTTGTGCTTCCTCTTATGTCCAAAGTTTCTTTGGACCCTGTCTCTGCTGTTCAAAAAATAAAATAAAAGATGAATCATTTTGTTGGATAAGAAAAGGACATTGTTGTAGTAGAGGTAATTGATTTTCCTCATTTTGTTACGAGAGAAATAATGGCTTAATACATAATTCATAGGAATTTAGGAAAGGATTTGTTGAAATATCCATTCACATGTAAAGCCAAATATTGAGAAGACAAAAGCTAGAATTATCCTTATTTCTATCATTTTATCCAGCATGCATGTTACCTAAATATCCCTGGATAAATCCGGAATGGGCCTGATCAAGGGCACAATTTGGAAAGATCAATGTGCTGGGTATGTCTACATCCTCCTAGTTCTAGTCACCTGCCTGATATTTCTTGCTTTGAAAAACAGCACTGGGTATAGAGCCAGGATGTGAGGTGCCACATAAGACAGTTAAAGAAATTGGCACTGTGTAGCCAAATAATGAAAGTCTGTCCTCTAATAAAGGAAGAAAAGTTTTGCTCCCTTGCATCAGAGTACCAGTGCAATCACAGGTTTTAGAAGGAGAGATTGATAAAATGAAAACATGGCACCAAGCTGGGAGAGAAACCTAGGCCGAAGGCTAGAGTAGGAAAAACTGCAAGAAGGCAAATCATTAGAAGGCAGCAGGGAGGACTTTGCTTGCAAATCATTAAAATAAAGTAGATTCTTGGGTGACAGGCAGGGTTCCTTATGGGTATTCCCTCAGTGAAGGCCAAGGACACAAATGTTTTCTCCTGGAGGCACAGGGGGCCACAAGATGGCATTCACTTTTGCATTCTTTTTCAGCCACTTTTAGTATTTAACATTCTGGGCAGTATGTTTTATGCTCATATGACAAGATTTAACAATCCATGTACACAAGATTTCTTTTGGCGAAACTGAGAAACCCTTAAGTGTGACTTCAGTAATAACCTTTGAAATAATCTTTAAAACTAAGGCACTGTGGGCCAGCAGGTGGCGTGGTGGTTGGGGTGTTGGACTCACATGTGGCCAACTGCAGTTTGAGTCCTGGACCCAGTGGCTTGAAACTCATGCTGTACACATGTGCGTGCATGCCCAAGATCCTGAGAGGAGAATGGAGGAGAAGAGATTGCATTGTGGCTACCCTCCCTGGGGAGTGATTCCTTGTTTTCTGTCTCTCTGTCTCTCTAGGGAACACATGCACCCTATAGCAAAAATCTCTCAAAAAAACCCTAAAAACAAAAGCAAAGGTTCTGAGTAATTGGATGTTAACATTAATCAGTGAGACATTTAAACATTCATTGGGGGCTGGCAGATGGCATGATGGTCAAGGTGCTAGACTACCACATGGCTGACTGCGGTTCAAATCTTGTACCAGGAGACTTGCTTTCTCACTTTCTCTCTCTGGTCAAATTAAAAAATAATAACAACAACAAATGTAATTAATTAAATAAATAATTATTTTTTAAAAAGAAACATTTAAACATACAAATCACTTGCTTTTTATTTATCTGTTTGTTTGTTTGTTTGTTTCAGGATATCAATGGATATTATAAAGGGAAACCTAGATGAAATTTCAAAACCAGCCTCAAATTCAAGAACACGTTCTGGGAGTAGAAACTCAACTACTTCTTTGGAGGTGCTGTCACCGGAACCAGGGTCCTTCAGGGTAATTTGATATTAAAAATGATTTAAACTTCTTCCAACCTCTCAGCAGTGGATGAAAACAATGTTGTCGGTGACATCTTGTTTTAAGGTTCATTTTTAGAGGCTGTGTTCTGGGAGGACTCACAGATTTCTTGTATTTTACACTAGATTATTTAATATGAAAATATGCTGACTGGCCCTCTTCCCCTCCTTCCTTCCATCTTTCCTTTCTTGGAGTGTGGCTTATTTGTCCATGTTGTACTCTGTTAAGGGAACTTTTTATTACTATATCTTATATACCACCATTGACTCTTACTTTGAAAAGATTTCAGTAGTTTGGGTAAAGGCTATGTGTTATATACAGGGCAGGTGTATTACTGTCTAGGACCTCCTTTTCTTGACTAGTGTTTTCTTTCCTTAAAATATCTAAACTCGATTTTTTTAAAGAATTATTTATTTAATTTTATTTATTCATTCATTTTATTTTTTAATTGACCAGAAAGACACACAGAGAGAGAGAGTGAGAGAGGGAAAGTGAGAAAGCAAGCCACCAGGTCCGAGACTGGAACCGTGGTGGGCCATGTGGGGGTCCAGTGCCCTTATCCACTATGCCACCTGCTGGCCCCCTAAACTCAATTTTAAGACTGATTTTTTTTCCTCATCTGTGATATAGTACAATTTGCTTCTTCTAAGGTTGTTTTAAAGGTTGTGGGAAACACAAATTTGAACTTATTGATGAAAAAAAATAATTGCATGTTAATGAATCCATACTCATTTATTCTTTTGATTTATGGACTAGACTGCATCATGGGTTTTTTTGTCTATCATGATTTAATGCAGGGATTAGCACTCTGGTAGTTATTTTTATTTTTAGTTGCAAGAGGGCATGTGTCTGAGAGAGAGGGAGAGGGAGAGAGACAGAAGGAAAGGCATTCCTCAATGGGTTGTTGTCATGTTGCAGTCCTTCCTTCATCTCTCTAAACTGTTGGGATTTTTGGCACACATGTACATATGCCTGGTATGTTTTACAAGCCGCTGGGGCTAGGATTTGGACTGCGTAGTCACGTATCTGCTGACTTTAACCACTATCCCAAGGGGCCTGCCCCACTCTAGGTATTTCAAGCAGAAAGGGATTGAATACAAGAATTCAAAAGGTCAGTAAGAAAGGATGTCCAGGAGGTGGTGACTTCCCTTGCAAGATTGGTTCCCAGGTCACACTACCATGGCTGCCTCCAGAGATCAGAAAGCTGCTGCTGCTGTTTCTGGACTGCTCCTAAGTCCCTTAGAAGCATAAAACTGGTGACTAGACATGCAGATATGGTTGTTGTTTACTTTTTTCCCCAGCTTTCTTTTTTTAATTTATTCATTTACAGTCATTCATTGTACATCAATACAATATACAAAATGAGATTTTTCATCCAGAATACATTGTATATTGGTTCAATCAGGATATTACTATACATGTTATCATCAAAAAGTGATTTTCTATTTCTTGTTTCTTATTTATTTTGCCTTCCCCCCCTCCTTGATTCCCTACCTCTCACGCTCTGCTAATTCCCTCCCTTTATTCCACACTGTCTCTCGAATCTGTAGTTGTTTTCCATGCCTTTCCCCCCCTACATTTTGTTGATTTGCTAAAGATCTTAATTAAGTTAAAAACTTTCAATAACAAATACAGGTGATATATATATATATATATATACATACACACACACATATATATACACATGCATATATATATATATGTATATATACACACACACACACATGCATTTATATATATATCACCAATCTACGAACACATGTCTGACTTTAGGTGTAAACTTCAGTGAGTAAAGTGAACATACCATAAAGTAGCACCTTGCTTGGGCTATATAGCTTACTGCAGTCATTGAATAGGTATTAATAGGTATTTTTAAATTAAAAAGCAGTTTTAGTTTTAATAGTTCAAAATCAAAAAATGTTAAGAGAAATTTGCTTAAAACTTAAAACCAGAAAAAGTTAGGATTCAGTTCAAATAGTAGCTAGATGTACCTATAAACAGTTCAAGGGAAGACAAACATCATCAAAAATGAAAATCAAAGCATTGAAGAAAATCAGTAATGTTTTAGTCTATAGTCAAAAAATTCTAGTTCACTAGTTCAGACTCATGTGATTAATGTCTTTTCTATAGAATTTGCAGTATTACTGTGGTCTGATCTTCCCATTTAAATCCTGGAAGCTAACATTCAACATTGTTACTGATCTTTCTGAACTTGCCCCTACTATTAAGTTGGCCTTTTTCTTGGTCATTTCTTGTTCTCTTATTTCTGTCTGTCTTTAGTTTTACTGGTATAGTATACCCTTCAGCACTTCTTGAAGAGCTGGTCTGGTGTTGATAAATTCTTTCAGGTTTCGTTTATCTGAGAATGTTTCAGGCTTTTCTTCCCATAGAAGGATGATCTTGCCAGATGTAGTATTCTTGGTCAAAATTGTTTTTCACTTAACACTTTGAATATATTTTCCCATTCTTTCCTTGCTCGCATTGTTTCCGAGAAGATGTCCAATGTTAGCCTGATGGGATATCCTTTGAAAGTAACTTAACACTTCTCTCTTGCCAATTTTAGTATCTTGTTTCTGTCTGTGGTTTTGGTCAATCTGGCTATGATGTGTCTTGGGGAAGATCTTCTTAGGTTGAAACTGTGTGGAGTCCTTTATATTTCTTGGGTTTGTATATTTGAGTACCTCTCTAGATTTGGAAAATTTTCTTCTAGGATTTCATGGAACAGATTATCAATGGCCTTACTCGTTTCTTCATCTTCTGGGATACCGATGATCTGTATGTTTGGGCGTTTAATGGTATCTAATATTACTTGTATGTTATTCTAATTTTTTTGGGTTATTTTCTCAGTCTATTTGTGAATTTTTCTAGATCAGAGGTTCTATCTTCTACATCTGAGATTTGATCTTCTGCCTGATCTAATCTGCTTTGGATATTTTCAAGGGAGGTTTTGATTTCCTGTATTATAGCTTTCATCTCTAACAATTCCATTTGATTCTTTGTCATGATGTGTATCTCCTCTTTCAGATCGTGCAGGAACTTCCTCAACTTCTGGAACTGGTCTCGTTTCTCCTGCACCTTCTGGAGTTTGTTGTCTCTCTTCTCTTGCATCTCTGTTAGTTTTGTCATTATGAATATTTTGAATTCTTTATCTGACATTTCCCTGAGTTCCCTTGTATTTTTTGTGGAGGAAGACGAGTTATTCTTTTCCCTTAGAGGAGAGATATTTTCTTGGTTTCTCCTATTTCTTGTGCTGCTGCAGTGGTTTCTGGTCATCTGATGGATTAAACACTTTTTCCTAGTTTTTGTAGTAAAATCTAAGCTTTCAGAGGAATGCAGGAGCAAGTGATATGCAGTCCCTAAACAATACCATTTTTCTCCCTTTGCACAGCTGATTCACTGAAAATTGAGTATTAATCTGATCCTAAAAGTATTCAGATATTTGGCTACTGAGCATCTAAACCTTGTGGAGGCTGAGCAGAAAAGTGAGAAGGGTAAAGAGAAAAAGAAAAGGGAAAAAATTAAAATAAAAAAGGAGAAAAAAAAGATAAAAACAATAAAAAATAAAAATTATTTTGGCAAAAAATGAAAACAGCTAGACGTGAGAGACAGAATAAGTAGGGTACTCTAACTGCTCTAACCTGGCTCCTTGGCTAGGTCTGGGGAGCAGGAGGGTGAAGTCTGGGCAGAGGGTCCTCAGTGGTCCTGATCCCTGAATGGGGCTGCTCAGAACCTTGCCAACTCTGTATCAGGAATTTAGGAGATGGTTTATTTATTTTTATTTTTTTGGAGAGGTTTTTGCTATAGGGTGCGTGTGCTCGCCAGAAAGACAGAGACAGAGAGACAGAAAGTGAGAAATCACTCCCCAGGGGGTATGGCCATGCTGCAGTCCCTTCTACTCCATTATCGTCTTGGGGTCTTGGACATGTATGCACATGTGCCCAGAGTGAGTTTAAGCCACTGGGTCTGGAACTCGAACAGCAGTTGATTACATGGGAGTCCAGCGACATAGCCATTACACCAATTGCTGGTCCCTAGGAGATGGTTTTGACCTCATTTCTGCTTCTTGCATCTCCTACAGTAGCATCTAATTGGATGATCCTAACATGTATCTAGAACTCTAACCTGCAATTGACTTTGTACAACACAGGTTACAGATGAGCTCTCTGTAAAATATAGGTTCTAGATGAGCTCTTTGTTTTGTTTTACCTAATCCTGCATCATTAATATAATGTATATTGTGTTAACTTTTTTTGGCCAGAGGGCACTTGTGAGCAAGAGAGAACCTCCCAGTGGGGTGTGATCACACCACATTCTTTTTTCCTTCATTTCTCCTTTCCATCAGAATTTTGGGAATGTGTGTATCTATCCACCATGTTTCTCGTGTCAAGATTTGAACTGTGGTCAGCTGTGTGGGATCTTGTTCTCTTAACTATTGAGCTACAGGATTTTCCCCTCCCCCCTTTTTAACACAGAGTCTAAACAATCCTCCTTACTTAGCCTCCCATCTGGGACTACAGGCAGGTGCTTCTGTAGGCTTTAGGTTGGACTGAATTGAACACAGGCTTCCCATGTGGTCTCAACCTATGGAGCACAGTTGGGCCCAGTGTGTTAACTCTTGTAGTTTTGTAATAATTACTGATATCTAGTAGGGAATATCCCATCTTATTGTTTTGTTTTGCTTTGCTTTTATTGCCAGAGAGTGCTTGTGCTTGCCAGAGAGAGAGAGAAAGAGAATGAGAAGCACCCCTGCCCCCCATGGGGTACAGTCATGGTACAATCCTTTTTCCTCTATTTCTTTATCCTGTCAGGAATTTGGGCATGCATGCACATGTGCTTAGCATGTTTCTCAAGCCCTTAGAGTTGGGATTCAAACTTAAGTTAGTCAAGTGGGATTTGGCTCCCTATGCACAGTGCTTGCTATTGCACTGTAGGGCTGACCTCTTCCTCCGTCCCTTTGTTTTTCTGAATAACTGTCTTAGCTATCTTGGCTTTTTGTTCTTTTACATGATTTTTTTTTTTTTTTAAGTTCCGAAAAATCCTGTTGGGTTTTTAATTGAAATTGTTTTGAATTTACAGATTAATTTGGGAGAATTTCTAACTTTTGGTATTAAATTATCTTACCTATTTGTATTGTGTTTAATTTTATCTCTTAGTTTTTAGTTAAAATTTTACATACAGTAAAATTGATTTTTTGGTATATAGTTCTATGAGCTTTGGTAATTTTTTTAACTAATTAATTAATTCATTAATTAATTAATTAATTCATTTATTTCTTAATTTGACCAGAGAGAGACAGAGGGTGAGTGTGAGAGAGAAAGGAAGTGAGAAAGCAAGCCACCAGACTCAGGAATCGAACCCTGGTCGGCCATGTGGGAGTGTCCAGCACCTTAACAACCACGCCAACTGCCGGTCCCAAGCTTTGGTAAATTCATAGAGTGGTATAATCGCTATCATAATCAAATTATAGAACAATTTCATCATCCTTTAAAAAATGACCTCATTCTGTTCCTTTGTAAATAACTTCTGCTCACCTTGACCATTACTGATATATTCTCTACATTTGTAGTTTTTACTTTTCTAGAAGGTCATGTAAAAGGAATCAGAGTGTAGCTTTTCAGTCTTTTATCTCCTAACATACAAGATGAATCTCATTCTTCTTCATTGCTGAGTAATACTCCATCATATGGGTGTATCATAGTTTGTTCATTCTCCAATTTAGGAACATTTAGGTTGATTCCAGCTTTTGGTGATTATGATTAAAATTGTAATTATTTGTTTATTGTATGTGTATATATGTATGTGTGTGTATATATATACCAGGCTGTTTTCTATTCCCACTACCAATGTACGACAGTACTGGTTGCTCTGCATCCTTGCCAGCAATTGGCATTATCAGGTTTTTTTTTTTTTTTTTTTTTTTTTTTTTCCTTTTTTGTTTTTTTTTTTCCCTTTTAGGTTTTGCTATAAGGCATGTGTGCTTGCCAGAGAGAAAGAAAGGGAAAATGAGAAATCACCCCCTGGGAGGATGGCCATGCTGTAGCCACTTCTCCTTCATTTTCTTCTTGAGATCTTGGGCACACATGCATACATGCTTAGGGTGTTTTTCAAGCTGCTGGGTCCCACACTTGAAGTGGCCATGTGGGAGTCCAGCGCCTTAATCATCATGCCACCTGCTGGCCCCCATTTTTTTCTTTTTTTTTTTTTTAGATTACCAGAGGGTTTGTGCACTTGCCAAAAAGAAAAAGGGATGGGTGGGGGGAGAGAGAGAAAAAAAAAAACCAAACCCTCTAGTTAGGTACAGTCATGCTGCAGTCTTTTTTCCTCCACTTCTCTATCCTGTCAGGATCTTGAGCATGCATACACATGTATCTGGTGTTTTTTTTTTCTAGAGATTTTTTGCTATAGGGCACTTGGGCTCACCAGAAAGACAGAAAGCGAGGAATTACCCCCCCCCAGGGGGCATGGTCAAGCCTCAATCCCTTCTTCTCCATTCTCCTTTCAGGATCTTGGGCATTCACTCACATGTGTCTGGTGTGAGTTTAAGCCACTGGGTCTGGGACTCGAATTGCAGTCAACTACATGGGAGTCCAGCAACATAGCCATTATACCAACTGCTGGTACCTCTGGTGTATTTTTTAAGGCAGTGGGGCTGAGATTCAAACTTTGGTCAGCCATGTGGGACCCAGCTCTTTTACCCACTAGGCCATGGGGCCTATCCTTCAAAATGAACTTTGCAAACTGAAGAGGGAAACCAAAATAGAACAGTATAAAATAATTAGCAAAGCACATGGTTCTTATTAGAATACCCTCATCAGAAGCACATCTCAATTCAGACTACTCATTTTTCAACAATTCAGTAGCTGCCTATGGCAGGGTACATCAGCCTCATTCCCAGAGCTTGGCAGGTAGTGGTTCCATTCAGAACTGATTTCCATTTTTCTCCATTGTTGATACAGATTGTTGGAGAGTAGTGCATATTTCTTTGGCACAAATATTATTACATTTAATTGTTAGCTAAATTATATTTAACGAAAAGGTATCATAGTTCTAGAATAATGCTAGTGTTTGTATGTATGTACCCATATATGCTTCCATTGATGTAAAAGTATACTAGAAATATGACATTTTAAAAAATACTTTTTTTGATATTATGTTTTTGGAAATGACTTCTAGGTTGATACTGCAAGTAAGTTGCACTATGGTAAAGAGGACCATTCATTTAGCAGTAATGCAGAGAAAAGAAGAAATAGTAATGATGAGAAAGGACAAAACTACACTGAGAAAATAGAATTGACCAAAGAGGGATTAGAGGAAGATCTGGACTTGGTTCAACATCAGCTGTTACCCGAGTGTCCAGGTAGGATAATCACTAAGTGACTGGGTAATGATAATCACAGATGTCATATTTAAAATATTTACATGTACTTATCAGCAAATTAGGGGAAAAACAAAAAAAGTGAAATGAAACGTACTTTTTGTGAGCAAGTAATCACTTTTTATTTGTAAGATTATATTAAGAGCTCTTAAATACATTTATAAATATAATAAAATATGCTATTTAATAAAATTGTTTTTGTGGCCACTTTATATTAGTCAAGTAGGGAGTATTTCTGTGTTTTATGGCATGATTTTTTTTACTTTTTTTGATCACTAAAATTGCCCAATATAATGTATCCCATAATTTGTAAATGTCTTATTAGGGATAATTTCATTCAATCTTAATAACACTTAGATTGAAAAGATGATTTTTAAATGGTATTAAATTAATTCTGGTCAGATGAATTATAACAGCAGTTCTCCAACCATGGTTTACAGAGCCCTGGAGGTGGGGTGAAGGTGGGGTTGACTCTGAGTCACTGTTAGGGTTTCTGAAAGGTAGAAACTATTTTCATAATAATTCTAAGATGTTATTTGCCTTTTTTTTCCTCTGTATTGACATTTGTACTGAGTATAAAAATAATGGTGGGTAAAATTGTTGGTGCCTTAGTATGAATCATTACAGTGACACCAAATTTATCCCGGTAGTCATTACAATTCTTGTGATCAAGTGCTGGCAGGAGGAAGAAAGAGCCGATGTCACTCAAAGATACCCTTGATGAAGCAGTAAAAAGTATTAAACTTATTAAATCTTGACACTTGAACATAGTATCGTGCAGTGTAAAATGGGAAGTCCAAATAAGGCAATTCTGCTGTATGCCAAAGTGTGAGGATTGTATTGAGGAAAAGTACTCGTGTAATGGTTTGAGTTACGAGCTAAACCGGTCACTTTTTAATGGAACACCATTTTTACTTGAAGAAATCAATTAAACATAAACTACAGGTATTATCATTCAGATATGGATACCTGTCAGACATTCATTCATTTACTCATGCATGTATTTATAATTCCCAGAGGGCATATGCAATTTCTAGGGAGACAGAGAGAGGGAAAAAGCACCCCTATTGTTTTGCTTACCCAGTTGGATATGGTCATGCTGCAATCCTCCTCCTCTATTTCTCCATCCTGTTGGAATTTTGGGCAACACAGATACATGTATGTGGCATGTTTTTCAAGCTGCTGGGGTCAGATTTCAAATCACAGTCAGCCACATGGAATCTGGCTTCCTTAACCACTAGTTTCTAGGGTTGACCCTGGCAGACCTTTTCTTTCTCTCTCTCTCTTTCTTTCTTCCTTCCTTCCTTCCTTCCTTCCTTCCTTCCTTCCTTCCTTTCTTTTTCTTTCTTTTAAATAAAGTGAGCCTGTTGTATCAAAGAAAACTACTGAGAGTATTTGTTGCCAGTGGTAAAAATTTAAGCTTTGACATAAAAACTAGAATTTTAGAAAACTTGTGTATGTTACTGTGAGCTTGATAACTTCCCAGTACTTAGACATTTCTGATAAAAAAAAAAAAATTGGTGGTCATATTAACAAGTGTGATTTAAAAAATATTTTATGAAATGAGTCCGCATTTTAAAGGCCTGCCTAATGCAATGGAGTGTTATTTCTCAAATAATCAACATAGGATCTATGCAATATGAGGGATAGTTCTGTGGATTTTAATGGAACAAAAATGAAAAACTCATTGATGTGGCCATAGTTTTGACATTAAACTAACCTCTAACAAACTTTCCCTTTGGTGTAGTATCAAAGAAAATACCCATCCTATCTAAATAGGCTACTAGATTTATCCTGCCTTTTTTTAAACTACACATCTATGTGAGGCCAAATTTTCTTCATACACTTCAGTCAAAACAACAGATTGCAATAGATTGACTATAGAAACAGATACAAGAACCTAGCTGTCTTCTTTTAATACAGGTATTAAAAATTTAAAGCAATGGGGCCAGCTGGTGGTGTGGTGTTTAAGGTGGTTGGATTCCATGTGGCTAACTGTGTGGTTTGAGTCCTGGGCCTGGCAGCTTATAAAACATGCTGGGCATGTGTGTGTATATGCCCCAAATCCTGAAAGAAACAGAGGAGGAGGGATTGTTGCATGACCATCCACCATTAGAAGGGTGCTTTCTCACTCTCCTCCACCCCGTCTCTTGCTTGTTCTCTGAGAAGCACATGTGCCCTTTAGCAAAGTAAAAAAATTTAAAAATTTAAAGCAATGCTGGTCTTTTCACTAATTTTTTGGGGAACATAGTTATTGTCACAAAAATATGATATTTATATTAAGATGTAATTAGTAATAGGAAGTTTATTTTTAAATGATTTAATAAATAAATATAATATTTTCAGTTTTGATTTCTAGTGTAGTAATTATCAATAGATGGGATCCTCATAAACAAAAGCTACTTTTTTAATTTAATAATTTTTAAGGCTATAAAGAGGATCTGAGATAAAGTTTGAAAACTGCTGACTTAGTGTACTTTGGATGAGCTCCGCTCTCAAAGGTAGGTCAGGTAATTCATGGTTACAGCTATCAGAAAATAAGGCAATCTAGTTCAGATTAGCTATTGACCCAGTTTACACTGTGTTTGTTTACATTGTTTCAGTGTTGTGTGAGTTACTTCTAAGTACCTACTAAATAGGTGAACTATATACATGGAGCCTGAGAATGCTAAGATGGACAGTGGGACTTAGAACTAGAGACTGCTGCATTTGAAGTATACGAGGAGATGAGAGGGACCTCCTTATTTATTTATTTTTATCTTTTTTTTTTTTTTTTTAACTGCCAGAGGGAAAAAGAGAGAGGGACAGGAAGAGAGAAAGCAATTCTGATGGGGCATGGTCATACTGCAATCCTTTTTTTCTCTCCATTAATTTATCCTATCAGTATTTTGAGCATGCACACATATGCCCAGCATGTTTTTCAAACTGCCAGGGCCAGGATCCAAACCATGCTTGGACATTTGGGACCCATGTCTCAGTACAGTGTTTAACTGATGCGCTATGGGGATAGCCCCAAGCCTCCTTATTAATAAGATTAGTATTGTTTTTGGATAAGTTTCTTTCCTCTAAAAATATCACCTCTTTTTTTTTTTTTTTTTCCTTCTAATGATCTAACCTAGGATGGCTGAGATTTTAGTATTTGAACATTTATGTTTATTGCTAGATTATTAGCTTTCATCAGACTTCACCTACTAGCTAAGAGCTTTGGCTTTGGAGTTAGATTTGGGTACAACCTGATTTTACCATTTACTGGTTATATCATCTTGGATATGTATGTATGTATGTTATAAATTAGCCTCAATGTACTGATTTGAAAACCTGATTTTACCATTTACTGGTTATATCACCTTGGATATGTATGTAACTCTGTTATAAATTAGCCTCAATGTACTGATTTGTAAGGTGAGGACAATGATTATACCATCTCTCAGGGTTAAGGTGCAGGGTTAAATGAGGTAGTACCTAACACTGTGCCTATCAGGTAACTTTGTAAATGTTAGCAATTATTATCACTATCATTAATCATAAGTTAAAATTTGAATGACAAAAGTTCTAAAAAGTCCTTAATTTCAAGTAAATTCCTATCAATTACCCACAACTTAAGAACTTTTTAGGTTCTTTAAGAAATTAGGACACCAGCATGAGTACTGAGATCTAGTGATTTCAGAGATAAGAGCAATGAAGATGTTCTGCTGAGAATTTACTCTTGCAAATGAAAGGGCAGGCCAGAAGAATGAGTCTGTCCTGAGAGCTGAGATCTAGTGATTCCAGAGATAAGAGCAATGAAGATGTTCTACTCAGAATTTACACTGGTAGAGCTTCTGTATCCATATCCTTCTCTCTCTCTGTCTCTGTCTCTTTCTGTCTCTCTGTCTCTGTCTTTTCAATTTTCTTTTTTTTCTTTTTAAGAATTTCTCTTTTTAAAGGATTATTTATTTAATTCCATTTGTTGTTATTATTATTATTTTTAATTTGACCAGAGAGAGAGAGAGAAAGGGAAAGTGAGAAAGCAAGCTGCCAGGTCCGGGACTCAAACCATGGTCGGCTATGTGGGAGTCCAGTGCCTTTAATCACCACGCCACTTGCCAGCCCCATTTCAATTTTCTTTTAAAAAACTCTTTAATGTAAAGTTTTTTCTTGGCTCTGAAATCCTCCTTTATCTTAGTAATAATTCCCTCCCCTTCCCCCCTCTTATCTAGGTAAATGAAAGGGCAGGACAGAAGAAAAGTGAGTCTACCATGAGAGTTGAGATCTAGTGATTTCATGCGTGTGCTGTGTGGTTTTCATTTTTTTATTTTATAAAATGAACAAATAAATAATTTTTTGTTTGCTTTTCCTGTTTTTTTTTTTTTTTTTCTTTCTCTTTCTCTGTTTTCTTATCCTCTTTCTTGTACCTCATCACTTTGCTGCTCAGCTTCTGCCTGCTGAGTGTCTAGACAGGTCTAAGTGAAAAGTTGCCAAATTCCAAATACTATTTAGGTCCTCATTTTCCTTAACTCCACACCCTCCTGTATGCTTCTGATCGCTCAGATTGATCTTCTAGAAATTAGGAAGAAATGAATAACCCATCAGATGACTAGAAATCACTGCAGGGGCACAAGAAATATGCAAAACCAAGAAAATACCTCACTCCCAAGGGAAAAGAATAGCTCCTCTTCACCCACAGATAGTACAATAGAGCTCATGGAAATGTTTGATAAAGAATTTAGAATATTCATAGTGACAAAACAAACAGAAATGGAAGAGAAGAGAGACAATGAACACCAGAAGAAAAAAGCTGATGAGTTCCTGGAAGTGAGAAAGTTCTTGTGAGAGCTAAAAGAGGAAATACACACCATAAAAAAGAATCAAATGGAAATATTGGAGATGAAGGCTATAATACAGGAAGTCAAAACTTCCTTCGAAAGTATTAAAAGCAGACTAGATCATACAGAAAATTAAATCTCAGATGTAGAAGACAGAATTACTGGACTAGTAAAATCCACCACGAAGACTGAGAAAATAGCCCCCAAAATGAGAATAATATGCGCAAGAAGATCTTCTCCAAGACACGTTATAGCCAGAATGACCAAAACCACAAAGACAAGATACTCAGACTGGCAAGAGCGAAATGTCAAGTTACCTACAAAGTATATCTCATCAAGCTAATAGTGGACCTCTCACCGGAAACAATGTGAGCAAGGAAAGAATGGGAAAATATATTCAAAGTGTTGAGTGAAAAACAATTTCAACCAAGAATACTTTATCCGGCAAGATTATCCTTCATATGGGAAGAGAAGACAAGAACATTCTCAGATAAAACAAAACCTGAAAGAATTTACTGACACCAGATCAGCTCTCCAAGAAATTCTGAAGGGAGTGCTATCGCAAGAAAACTAAAGTCAGACAGACAGAAATAAGAGTTCTAAAACAAGTAAGAAAATGGCCAGCTTAACGGTAGGGTCAAGTCCAGAAAGCAACCATGGATACCAGAGACAGTGTGGGAGGAGGGTGGGAGATGGCAGAGGGTGAGAGATAGGGAATCAAGGATGGGAAAAAGACAAAATATACAGGAAAATTACTTGTTGACAATAACACATATGTTGATGTGCTTGATTGAACCAATATACAATGTATTCTGGATGGACAATCTCATTTTGTATGTTGTAATGATGTACAGTGAATGAATGTAAATAAAAATAAATAAATGTGAAAAATCCCGAAGGAAAAAAATAATTAAAAAAAGAAAAGAAATTAGGACAAATGAGAGGGGAATAGAAAAAAAAGGCATCTAATTATGAGGACTACCTTGTATAAGTTTTTTTTTCTTCTGTATGGGAACCACTTTGTGCCACTTAGGACATACTGCTTTTTACTGTAGCTGTTATATTTAGCTACTTGCGCACTTACCTTCTCTTTTAATTAGTCTGAAGCAGCTTTGGGATAGGGTCTGTGTCTATTTTTTTTTGGCCAGAGGGTTCATCTACCCACCAGAGGCAGACAGACAGACACAGAGAGGGAGAGAGAGGGAGGGAGGGAAGGGGGAGAAATGATTCCTAATGGAATGTGGTCATGTCACGATCCCTTTTCCTCCATTTCTTCATCCTGTTGGGATTTTGGGTGTGCATGCACACCTGTCTAGCATGATTTTCAAGCCACTGGAGCGGGGATTTGAACTGCACAGTTGACCATGTGGGGTCCAGCTCCCCTTGCCACCAGCCATGGAGTCTGTGTCTTATTCCCTATTTTTTATTTGTTAGTCAAATCCAGAAAGTATAGTGGAATAAAGGAGAAAGAATTTGAGATTTAACATCATAAGAGACCAACTTTTTTCTTTCTTTCTTTTTTTTTGGAGAGTTTTTTGCGATGCATGTACTCACCAGACAGGCAGAGAGAGACAGAGAGACAGAAAGTGAGAAATCACCCTCCAGGGGGAATGGCCACGCCGCAATCCCTTCTCCTCCATTCTCCTCTCGGGATCTTGGGCACGCATGCACACGCGCCCGGCATGAGGTTTAAGCTACCAAGTCTGGGACGCAGACCGCGGTTGACTACATGGGAGTCCAGTGACATAGCCATTACGCTAACTGCTGCTCCCAAGAGACCAACTTCTGAGTGTAATGTCATTATTAGTTATTTGAAAGAATCCAGTTATCTCAGCTGTAAAATACAGATAAATGTCCGTTTTACAAAGATGTGAGATAACTATATAAAATGTATGTGAAAGCACCTTGTAAATCAAGATAATGACACCAGTGTTAGTCATAATTACCATCGGCCACAAGTATTTGTTGAATGAAAGAATAGTAAAAACAAACCAATGCTTTATGGTTTTACTAAACTTCAACCCCACTCCTACTTTTAACATGTTATAGAAGAACCCAAATTAACAGAATTAGATTCTCAACTTCAAGATGCTATAAAGAAGATGAAGAGACTTGATAAAATACTGGTGAAGAGACAAAACAGAGAAAAACAAATTAAGAAGCAAGGTCTAGAATTGAGAATAAGACTGTGGGAAGAACTCAAGGTAAGCATTATATGACTGTGTGCCAACAGGGAAGCAGCTGCCTCAGATGAGTAGGAAAAGCATGGACTTCGGTGATTTTAATGTGATCTACTCTTACTGATTTATTTTACAGAAGTAGTTGCAGTGGTGTGTGTGTGGGCATAGGGCAAAGAGGAGTGGCATGACACTTTTCTGGAATTGGACAGGGTAGCTTTCCAGGCTCTGGGTAGCATTCCAGGCTCTGGGCACTGCTCTGGTGTGTTCATTTCCCGTGGGCAGGCCCAGTAGACCTCTCTTACCAGCATCAGGCTGGGGCTTTTCCTTCTCTGGACTAGGAAGGGGTATGCTGACTGCTTTCATCAAGTATGTATGTTTGGCTTTTCTTCAGTGAGCTTTCCATTTAGAGTGAAATAGACAAATACGTACAATTTGAATCACCTATTTAACATTAATTGCTTCAGTTGGTGACAAATAAGTTGGGGGTTCCCTGTTTCCTGTGTGGGTAAAGGTTTCTTCAGGAAGCTATAAAGTACTTGAGGTTTGACACTATGCTCCATTTGCTTCTGTTTCAGACATTTCTAATGCTTAATTAACACTTTGCTTGGTCTTCTTGGGCCTCTTATTCTGTATGGTATTGAGGGGATGAGGTTGACTAGATATTGGCAGTGAGTTGGTGGATAGCCATTGGCTCTTATTTGAATTTTTCCCCTTAAAGGAGAGCACCTGTAAACTTAGGACCCTTGTAATAATGGATTGGCTTTTGATCAGCTGCTGACATCAGGAGAAATTTCCTGGTCAATAAATTAAATTAAGAAATTAAAACCACATTTTTTACAAACTTTTTTTTTTTTTTGAGGTTTCTTTTTGCTATGAGGTGCATGCGCTCGCTAGAAAGACAGAGAAAGACAGAGACAGAAAGCGAGAAATCACCCCCCCCCCCGGGGGCGGGGGGAGGATGGCCATGCTGCAATCCCTTCTGCATTCTCCTCTCGGGATCTTAGGCAGGCGCACACATGCACCTGGTGTGAGTTTAAGCAGGTCTGGGTCTCGGACCGCGATTGACTACATGGGAGTACAGTGACATAGTCATTACGCTAACTGCTCGTTCCATTTTTTACAAACTTGTTAAGAAGTCCAAAATGCAGTGGTTTAAACTAGAGAAATAATTTCTGTAAATTTTTACAGGAAAAGTTAATCTGTCACTTTTTCCTCTTGAATCTCAAGGCAAGCTTTTATTTCCTTGAGTAAGAATTGTAAGTGGAAACTTAATGAGCTATAGTACCAAGCTTGAAAGGTCTGGAATTTCAACCTGACGGTGTACTTCGAGTTGACTCACTGGTTTTCAAAAGCAGAAAGTTTAGCTGCTTCAGGCAAAGTAATTATCATATGATGATAAATATATACTCTAACTCTGAGAATATCCATTGGCAGAATTTTGTGAGAAAAGGAAATAGTAACAGATTTCCTAATTAAAGGAATAAAAAGGCCTGAGCCTTTTTGTTCGTATGTTCATGATTGGTAGTCATCTTGGAATTAAAAAACCCCAAAAAACCAAAGGGTGATGCCTTCTTTCCCCACGTTTAAACTTTAATTTTTCTTTCATTAGTCTGCAAAAAATAGTGAAGATTTGCAAAGTAATGAGGAGACAGAAAATACAAAAAAGTTTCTATCTTTGACTGCTACATCTGAAGAAACTGTTGGTGAGTAGATAAAGATGTCATGTACCTTTTATTTTTATCTCCGAGTCATAGACTATTTGGATTTAAGTAAAATCCTCCCCACCCCTTTTCTTTGTGAATTTGATTCTTTAGGGGAAATAATTGATTCTTTATGTAGGGTTATAAAGAACTACTCTGAGCTTAGGTAAGTTTTAGACTCTTTAAGGGTTTCTATTTACTCAAGGGTGAGGAGTACAGGGCAGGGAAAAACTGGGAAAAGACTAAGTATGTCTGCCGTTACTTCCTGTCCCTTTTAGATGCCTTTGGACACCTGTTTTATGCAGGTAGCCCTCTAACTGCCTAGGGTCCTCTTAGAAGGTATCACTCAGGCTTATGCAGCCCCTTTCCTAAAAATCCATTACCCATTTATTCTATTTTCTGTTCTCTCCTAGTCCTACTTTTTGAGACCAGCCAATTAATTCTCTCTCTGTGTATGTGTCTTTCTTTTTTAAAAAAGAATTATTTATTCAATTTTATTTATTATAATTATTTTTAAATTTGGTATAGGGCATTGTGCCCACCAGAGAGAGACAGACAGAGAGAGAGGGAGAGAGGGAAAGTAAGAAAGCAAGTTGCTAGGTCCAGAACTTGTACTATGTATGGTTGGCCATGTGGGAGTTCAGCTCCTTAACCACCATGCCACCTGCTGGCCCCACTGTACATATATTTCTATTTCTCCCTTTGTATATATGTATATTTGTGAATATTCTTTTAAAGCAGAAATAGTATGGAGTCTTATATATAACCTTTAACTCACTTATACAATATTGAAATTTCAGGGATTGGAAGCAGTTGACTTTTTTTGTTGTAAGTTTATTTACAAGCATCCAGTATATTGTGAGTTTAAGAGTTTGATCCATTGTTTAGAAGTTGAGGTTGCACCTCTTAAAATGTCCCTCATAGCGGGACCAGCAGTTAGTGTAATGGCTATGTCACTGGACTCCCACGTAGTCGACCGTGGTTCGTGTCCCGGACCCGGTGGCTTAAACTCACACCGGGCGCGTGTGCGTGCATGCCCAAGATCCTGAGAAGAGAATGGAGGAAAAGGGATTGCGGCGTGGCCATCCCCCCTGGGGGGTAATTTCTCGCTTTCTGTCTCTCTGTCTCACTCTGTCTGTCTGGTGAGCGCACACGCCCTATAACAAAAACCTCTAAAAGAAAACAAACAAACAAACAAAAAATGTCCATCATAGCTATTAAATTGATTTTTAGCAATCAATTTATTGGTACCTTTATCTGTTACTTAAAAATTTTAAAAACTAAAAAGGAATTGGCAATGTACTTTAGGTTACTTAGCCCTTTTTTTTTTTTTTTAAACATTTTTACACTATGTAATTATTTCCTTATTTCAAAAGAGGAAGCTTATGGAGTCACCAGCTTAAAATAGTGCTCTTAACAAAGTATTTTCACTACATGCACAGAAAATGAGTAGAAATGGAGGGGTCCAGGCTGACTACCTAGCTCTGATTTTTAAAAGTCCCATATTCCTACTATTCCAATATAGCCACATATTCTTAGGTGCTATGAAACTTTTATATCTGTTCTGCTCTGTGATGAATTTCTTTCCATTACTCATTGAACCTTAGCTACCATTTTTAGTTAAAAAATTAAAAACAATTATTTCAGGGGTAGCAGTAACATGCACTACTCTACTGAGGCAATCTCACATGCTAAGGTTCTGGATTCAGGTCTGGAGACCTCCCTTAAGCGCTCCAGGCAGACGCTTGCCCATGATCCAGGGCTTGCTGAAGGCTGAGGCTGGATCACAGGGTCAAGACACTGTAAGGACAATGAGCCCTTTCCAAATATTTACAACTTAGGTTAAATTATTGACTGTATAGGGGGAAAATACATAATGTTACTTGGTGCAGTTAGGAATTAAACTTGTTAATTTTAACAATGCTGTTACATCTAAAATAAACTTACGTGATGTTTTGGTAAAAACAAACAAACAAAATAACTGTTGGGGTGCTGTTTCTCTGTCCCTCTACAAGGGGATTAGAGGGAAGAAAGAAACTTTAAACAAGCATCTTGATGAGACTTATCTGTAGTCATAAAATTAAAAAAAAAAGTTTTTATAAGTATTGGTAGGAAAACAGGAATCTTGCTGTGTTTGTAAAACTTTCTGTTCCTGGGAAAGTGCAAAGCATTTGCAAGTTGTCCAGTAGGTGGCAGCATCTAGTTTCAATACATACTTTAAAAGAGGTTAGATCCAGACCTACTTCAACTGGAACTTCAAGCACACACCTATAAACTTATCAAAACTTACTCCTACTGTTCTTTTAATTTTTCCTGTTAAATAAAAGGATAAATTCTTAGGATGAATATTTTTGTCTACCGAAGTCAGTTTTCCTTAATGCCCTAATAATGAACTTTAAGGACTTTGGGCTGGTGGCTGACTGGCAATTTCAACAATTAACTTTAAAAACTTTGGGCTGGTGGCTGACTGGCAATTTCAAAACTGTTTTCCAGTCCCCCCAAACATAAAATCCATCCTAGTCCCCTTCAAATATTACAAATAACCAACAGCAAGTAAACGAAAAGATAATTGTATTTGATTGTGTATTTAGTTTTTTCATAGGTACAAATCACAAATGAGGCCTTGATTCTAGGAGAAAGATGGAAACTACATTAAATTGACGTATACTGCATACATTTATACTTCAGACATAATAACTCAAGTGTAACCATTGAGATTTTGAAGTAAACAATACTAGACTTGCTAAAGATCTCTGAAATATTTTAAAAGTCTGTCCCATCACATTACTGAGGGGTCACTTTCAGGCCATTCTAGAGAAATGTAAAAATGAAAAATCTTACACCATCAGGATTTTCCCCTTGGGACCAGCAATTAGCGTAATGGCTATGTCGCTGGACTCCCATGTAGTTAACCGCGGTTTGAGTCCCAGACCCGGTGGCTTAAACTCACGCCTGGTGCATGTGCGTGCGTGCCCAAGATCCTGAGAGGAGAATGGAGGAGAAGGGATTGCGGTGTGGCCATCCCCTGGGGGATGATTCCTCGCTTTCTATCTCTCTGTCTCTCTCTTGTCTGTCTAGCGAGCGTACGCGTCCTATCGCAAAAACCTCTCGAAAAAAAAAAAGAAAAAAAGATTTTCCCCTTCATTTCCAGCATTTATATCATGAATACAGGTAGAATTTAGTGTTCTTTGACAGATACACCTAGTATCTGTCAACTAGGTCAACTGGTCAACTTCCATTACTTTTCAACTCTTCAGTGCTCTGCATTTTTTCCTGTCATACTACAGAAACTATTTCATCTGTGGTGATTCTGAATTCTAAACCTAAGTCATACTTCTAAAATTTTTTAAAAGAGAAATTCTTGCTATAGGGCATGTACATTCATCAGAGAGACAGAGAGAGACAGAGAGACAGAAAGCAAGAAATACCCCCTCCCAGGGGGTGGGGAATGGCCATGCTGCAATGTGCAATGTCTTCTCCTCCATTCTCCTCCCAGGGTTTTGGGCACACACATGCATGCATCTGGCGTGAGTTTCAAGACTCCAGGTCCAGAACCTGAACTATGGTTGACCATGTGGAAGTCCAGCAATGTAACCATTATGCCTTTTCCTGGTCCTCTAATTTTTGTCCTACTTGATGGCATTGTAGTATCTGACTCAATTGACTACTCAGCATAGTAAATATTTTCCTGAGTTAATTATTCCTGACTTCCTCCCTTCTTCTCATCCGTTGTTGAAACCTATTTCTTCTTTTGCGTGTTTTCTCTGTTTTGGTTAATGATTTCATCTCCCACCCAGTTTTGCAAACTAGGAACATTTTTTTTTTTTGTTAAAGTGTTTTTGATAAAGCTTATTTTTTTGGCTTTGGCATGTATTTCTCTGTATTTCCAGTTGAGTTTATAACAGATGTAACAAAACATCAGTATCTTTTTAAAAAAATATTCTTTTAAAAATTATTCTTATTTATTTATTTAAGTTTTAACCAGAGAGTGACAGAGTGAGAGAGAGAGAGAAAGAGAGAAAGTGAGAAAGCAATCTGACAGGCCCAGGACTTGAGCCGTGGTTGGCCATGTGGGAGTTCAGCACTCTCAATCACCACAGAACGTCAGTATCTTAATCAATTAGGCTTTTCTAGCTCTGAATACTGCTCGCTAGGTGCTTTTGCTGTGAAATTCTGGCACATGAAACTTCTACCCTTTAATGCTAAGACTTAATATTCAAAGAAGATCTGGCAGTCTCATTCTACTCTAATTTGCAGGGGACTGAAGGAGAAAAACCAAATAACTCTGGTGACCAGCACAGCTAAGGTTTTCGATATTTGACCTCGGTTGGGTTCTTAGAATTGCTTAGCAATCTCTTTTATATTCTCCAAAGTGATTATTCCAAGCTAACTTCTTACCTTTCTGTCTTCTCTAAGAGCTCTACTCTCGTGGTCTTATTTTTCAGAGAAAATAAATCTACTGAGAGAAATCCTTTTTCTATTTTTTAAATTGTAATTTCTGATATATATATAAATCTTTTATATCTACATCTTTGTGATGTGCAGCATGATTTTTAAAAGCACGCATACAGTATGCAATAGCCAAATCAAGGAGATAAACAGCTGTCACATTCTTTTCTTCTGTGTCTAAACTTCAGTCTGACTGTGGTCATCCATTCCCTGCCCTTTCCCTCTAACCTTAGATAGAAGGAAGAAGGCTCTTTTATTCTCCAAGGCCAAAGTCAGTACCATTCCATCCTTTTCACTGTGCTCCTGGCTCCTGATCCATCGTTCTGGTTTTCATCTAGAGCTTTGAATTCTTTGGCTCTGTCTCTCTGGGTCCTCTCCTTCAATTTATCATGTTTAAGCCTTCTGGTCCTAAAACAATCAAAGCATCAGTAAACCAACCAATAACCAACCAAGCATACATGTGAAAAATGTCCATCAGTTCTTTACCTTACTCCCAAACAGGTATCACTCAGTTTCCTTGCTCTGCTTAAAGCTTAGACTTGAAAGAATGGCTCATGCTGCTTGGCACTGTCTGGTCAACTCTTCCATGCTCTGCATTTTTTCCTATCACAGTACAGAAGCTATTTCATCTGTGGTGATCCTAACTCTAAATCTAATGGCATACTTCTAATTTTTTAAAATAAATAATTCTTTTTAAAAATGATTTTATTTAACTTTATTCTATTATTTTATTTTGACCAGAGAGGGACAGAGTGAGAGAGAAAGAGGGAAAGTGAGAAAGCAAGCCACCGGGTCCAGGACTCCAACTGCAGCCTGCCATGTGGCAGGTCGGTGCCCTTAACCACCATGCGACCCGGTGGGACCTATCGCGAGCGCGAGCAAGAGCGTGAGCAAGAGCAAGAGCAAGAGCAAGCTGCAAAGTCTGGGATGTAAACCGCGGTCACCCATGTGGGAGTCCAGTGCCCTTAACCACTATGCCTCCTGCTGGCCCCCATACTTCCAATTTTTAACCTACTTGATATCACTGTAGATCCTGACTCAGTTGACTACTCAGTAAGCATTTTCCTGAATTTATTATTCCCTTCTGGTTTTCCTCTTTCTTCTTTCCTTCTTCCCATGTATTGTTGAAACCTGTTACTTCTTTTGTATGCTCTCTCTGTTTCTGTTTCTGACTTTATCTCCCACCTAGTTGCATAAACTAGAAGCTATCTATCCTTAGTTTCTCCCTTATCATTTTGTTATTTTTCTTCCCTGACAGTAATGTGTATTTGTTCTACCTGTTCCGTATCTGACCTCTTTTTCATTCTCATTATTAATGGTTTGGTTCTAACCTTCAGTATTTCTCTCAGGCTATTCAAACAGCTCTCAGTCTTGTCCCCTTGTCACCTTAGTATCATTATTTTACACAGTCTTGTCTTATTTATTGCTATATAATAAATTACCCCCAAACATGGCAGCTTAAAACAACAAATGCTTATGGTCTTAAAGTGTATGCAAGTCAAGAATCTGGGAGTAGCAGAGCTGAGTGGTTTGACTTAGGATCCTTCATGTGAAACTCACCAGGGCTACATTCATTGCTAGACTTTCCTGGAGCTGGAGAATTTGCTTCCAAGCTCTGTCCCATGGTTGTTGGTTCCTTGTTGAGTCTTGGCTGGAGGTCTTAGCTTCTCATTACATAACCCTTCATAGGCTGTCCACATGTCCTCACAGCATGGCAGCTGGCTTCTCCTAAAGCTATTGGGCCGTTATTAGTGTTCTTATGATTATGAGATAGCATCAGCAAGAACATGCTATATCTCATAAACTTTCTTTTTTTTAAAAAAATTATGTATTTATTAACATTAGTTTTCAATTTTGACTAGAGAGAGAGAGTGCAAGCTGCCAGGTCCGGGACTCAGACTGCTGTTGGCCATATAGTCTAGTGCCTTTAACCACCACACCACCTGCTGGCCCCTCATGTATCAACTTTCAAATATCAGGGAATTTTTGCAGGTTTCAGACATTTATTAGCTCTCTGTAGGTCTTACATATCTTTTTACTGTTACTGTCCTGATTGGTATTTACCTCATTTTAGTCCATACGTACATAACATGTGTATTTAAACATTTCCTGTAGGGCACATCTGGCTATTGGAGCAAGAGTGTGTGAGAGGGAAAGTGAGAAAGTGCCCCCTATCCCAGGAGGGATGGCTAAGCAACAGTCCCTTCTGCATTCTCAAGATTTGGGCACATATGCACACGTGCCCTGCATGTTTTTCCACCTCTGGATCTGGTACCTGAACCATGCAGTTGGCCATTTGGAGTTCAGTTGCCTTAAGCACCATGTTACCAGCTGCCCTCATAATGTTTTTAAATAGGTTACTAATGATATAGAGAGAACTTAATGACTTTTTCCACATTTATAATTTGTTTTCTATTTGAACATTTAACTAAATTATTCATTTTAATTATTTTTTAGTTGTTCACCTTGGGTCTCGTTTATGAACACATCACCAGGAAATAATGTTAATTTTTGTGTCCTTTTCAGTAATCATTCCTAGTTTGAGAACTTTAAGGAATTTATGTTGATATTTATTGAGTGCATTTCAATATCTATCAAATTATCGTGAAACTTTCTTTCTTGACAAATGTACTTAATATCTTAGAACTGATAGGTTTAAATGAGAAATCAGTCTTTCATTCTTAGGTTGATGCTTCTTAGTTATAGAGGATTATTTTAATGCCATATTTGAATGGCCGAATTTATTCAGAACTTTTACATCTGTGAGTGAGATTCATTGTTTGTATGTGTATGAACGTATGTGATGGTGTTGGGAGTGGAGTGGGGGTCAGGTGTATGTGTGTGTGTGTCTGCTTTGTCAGGCTGTGTTGACTTCAGAAAATGAAAGGGGGGGAACCAGCAGTTAGCGTAATGGCTATGTCGCTGGATTCCCACGTAGTCGACCGCGGTTCGTGTCCTGGACCCGGTGGCTTAAAACTCACGCCGGGCGCGTGTGCGTGCGTGCCAAGAAAATGAAAGGGGATGGCTGCTCACTTAGTTCTATGCTTTGAAAGAGCTTATGTAACAGGGGGATTATCTGTTCCCTACAAATTTGAAAAATTTCACTGGAAAAACCATCTGTATCAAATAATTTCTTGGAGGCCATTCTCTGACTCTTTTTTCAGCTTCCATCATATTTACTATTCTATTTCAGTTTAGTAGTTCTTCTGGAGTTGATTTTGGCGGTGAGTCCTTACTGAGATTTTAAAGTTATCTATTTCACTAAGATTTCAAAATATACTAACATAAAATCTCATATAGTAATGGTTAATAAGCCTCCTTATTGTTTATACACCCCTTTTCATTTCTAACTTTACCCATAGTTTTCCTCCCTCTTCTTAATCTGGAAGTTTTTTTAAAGTTAACTTCTAAGTTTAGCACAGTTTTATATTTATAGAAAAATTATGAAGCTAGTATAGAGATTTCACATATGCCCACATCCAGTTTCCCCTCGTATGTGCATCTTATTAAGTATTAGTATCGTACATTTCTTACAGTTAGTGCAGTATTGATACTTTCTTATGATCTAAAATACAAGTTTATTCAGGTTTTCTTAATTTTTACCTAAAGTCCTTTTTCTGTTCCAGAAGCTCATCTAGTACAATACATTACACTTAATCCTCATGCCCCCTCAGTCTACTCTTAGCGACGCTTTCTCAGACTTACTTTGTTTTTTTTGACTTTGTGTTTATAACTCGCCAACAGTGCTGATGAAGACTGAATAGGTATATTGTAGAATAGCTAACCAGTGGGATTTATCTCATGCTTTTCTCAAATTAGACTGAGATTATTATTGTTGTTATTGTTATTTTTTTTGAGAGGTTTTGCTATAGGGTGCGTGTGCTCACCAGAAAGACAGAGACAGACAGAGACAGAAAGCAAGAAATCACCCCTTAGGGGGATGGCCACGCTGCAATCCCTTCTCTACTTTCCTCTTGGGATCTTGGGCACGCATGCATGTACATGTGCCCAGTGTGAGTTCAAGTCATCGGGTCCGTGACTTGAACTGCGGTTGGCTACATGGGAGTCCAGTGACATAGCCATTACGTCAACTGCTGGTCCCTATTATTATTATTTTTAAAGAATTTATGAAAGGGTATGTGTGCTTGATGGAGGAAGGTAGAGAGAGCGGGGGGAAAAATAGAGAAAGAAGGAGGCGGAGAGAGGGAGGGAGGGAGAGAAGGAAGGAGAGAAAGAAAGAGAGAGAGACCGAGCGAGTGAGTGAGCGAGTGCGAGCGCCATTCTTCCATGAGGAATGGTCATGCTGTAATCCTTTCTCCTCTATCTTTCCCTCCTTTCATTTTGGGCATGTGTGCACATGTGCTTGGTACGTTTCTCTACCAGGTCCAGGGCTTAAACCATGCAGTCGGTCATGTGGGATCAAGCTGCCTTAACTACTACAACACTGACTGGCCAAGAGATGATGTATTTTTAGGAGGAAAAACCACACAGTTATAGTGCCTTTTTCATAACATTACATCATACCATCAACATAACATCACTGTGGATGTTAAGTTCGACCACCTGGCCGAGGAAGTCTTTGTCAGGTTTTTTCACTGTACAGCTACTGTGTTCCCCCCGCTTTTTCCATACTGTACCTTTTGGAAGGAAGTTACTATGTGCATCCCCACGTAAAGAGAGGAGAGTTATGAAGGCTGGATATTTATTTAAGTTATTTTGGTTTATTGTGCATGGGAGTTTTATCTACTTTCATGTATTTGTTTATTTAGTCATTTATTCGATCAGTATAGACTTGTAGATATTTATTTTATGCTTTGGATCACAATCCAATACTATGCTATTTTTTTTGTGCAGAATTTTCTGGCTTGGGGTACCGGGACCTCTTTCACTTGGCTGCTATGTCCCTTCGGCATCACTCCATCACTGTGGGTTTTGTTTTGTCACTGTTGAGCATTTTCTTATTTTTGGTACTCCAAGGTGCTCCAGACCCATCTATTTTAAAATCAGCCACTTCTCCAAGAAGCCAGATTTCTTTTATTAGAGAGTGATATTAGAAACCAATATCTGGATGCCAGATGTGATTGTTGCTGCGAGGGAGTTCTTGATTCTAGGCCCTCTGAGCAAGGCAATATGTGTTTGTGTATTAACCCTTTGTGTACATATCAATAAACGTGTGGACATGTAACCATCTGCGTATATATCCGACTAAGCCTAAGTTCATATCGGTGTCTCTGACTTCACTTTATTACCACATGGATCATTCTAGCCTTTCACCTTGCTTATCTGTGACCTTCTACTCCAACAGTGAGGAACCTGGTTTCTCCCCTCTGCCATCTGTTGCTGCCCTATACATGAAGAGGGCTAACCTGTATCCCAGGGGAACCAGCTTAATCAGCTCAAATACAGTGCTGAATTGGTTCCCCTTGCCTTTAGTCTAGCGGACTATACTCATTTCCTTATGTGAGCACCGCCCCTGCTCCCCATTCCCCTCAGTGAGATGGCTTCACACATTTGTAATAGAATGTTCGGTCACATTTTGCATTCCATCTTGGGATTCCTCAACTTCCTAAATGATTTTTTTTAAAATCTGTGTACATTACTTTTCATTATTTATACTGTGAAGGTATATGGGTTTTCAAAAATATAAAATGCATGTATCCACTGCTACAATATTTTAACAAAATAGTTTTAGCCACCACTTATTTTTTTTTTACTGTTCTTATAGTTTTGCCTCTTGTATAACTGGAACTATAAAGTATATAGCCTTTTCAGACTGGATTCTTTTGCTTAGCAATATACATTTAAGATTCATCCGTGTGTTTTTGTGGCTTGTTAGCTCATTTCTTTCTTTTATTTTTGGAGAGGTTTGTGCTAAAGGGCACATGCACTCGCCAGAAAGACAGAGAGAGGCAGAGAGACAGAAAGCAAGAAATCACCCCCCAGGGGGGATGGCCACACCATAATACTTTCTCCTCCATTCTCCTCTTGGGATCTTGGGCACTTACACACATGCACCTGGCATGAGTTTAAAGCCACTGGGTCCAGGATTCGAACCATGGTCAACTACATGGTAGTCCAGCAACATAGCCATTACACCAACTGCTGGTCCCAGCTCATTTTTTTTTTTTTGTTACTATCTAATACTTCATTCTGTGGAGGTACCACAGTTTGTTTATCCTTTCATATATTGAAAGATCTTGATTGCTTTCATTTTTGAAATTATGAATAAAGCCATTATTAACATTTTGGTGCAGTCTTTTATGTAGATATAAATTTTCACTTATTTGGATTAATATCTAGGAACACAATAGCAGCTAGGACTGTTTAACTGTAAGAAACTACCATCTGCTTTCCAAAGTGGCTGTACCGTTTTGCATTCCATGAGCAATGAATGAGAGTTCTATTGTTCCACATCCTTGAAGGAATTGGTACTGTTGGTGGTTTTAATTTTAGCCATTCTAATAGGTAATAGTGGTATGTCATTAAAATATATATATATATTTTATATATATATATATATATAAAATTTATTTATCCATTCACTTATTTTTTAATTTGACCAGAGAAAGAGAGAGAGAGGGAAAGTAAGAAAGCAAGCCACCAAGTCTGGGACTTGAACTGTGGTCAGCTACGCGGGAGTGTCCAGAGCCTTACCGACCCATGCCACCTGCTGGTTCCCATCATTGTTGTTTTAATTTAAATTTATCTGAAAGCAAATAGTAAGCACTTTTTTATAGGCTACCTGCCATTTGTATATTTCTTTACTGATGTCTTTTTGGATCTTTTGCCATTTTAATAATTGGCTTGTCTGTTATCTTGTTGACTTTCGAGAGTTCTTTGTATATTTTGAAGACAAGTCCTTTATTAGATATGTATTTTGCAGATGTTTCTCTCCCAGTCTGTGGCTTGTCTTTTCATTCTTTTAATAAGGTCTTTTGTAGAGAAAAATTTAATTATAATAAATTCCAACCTAGCAATTATTTTCTTTCATGGCTCTTTTGTGTGTGTGATGTCATCTTTGTCCATGTTCTTCATAGCTGTTGCCGTATTTTTATTTTCTCAGTGATTTAATGGTCATTTAGGGAATGACAGTGCCTTTCCCTATTCTCCAGAATTTTTAATAAGCCCTATGTTTTAAAAGCTAATATAGAACTTTACAATGTTTTAGTCATGGTTTTGATATTTTTTAAAATAAATTTTATGTATTCGAGATATGCAGCATGATGTTATGAGATAAATATTTATAGTAAAATGGTTAGTACAGTGGAACAAATATACCTATCCATCATCGCACATAGCTGTCCCCCTCTCTTTGTGGCAAGAGCAGCTATAATCTACTCATTTAGCAAAAATCCTGAGTATAATACCCTGTTAATGACTATGGTTCTCATGTTGTACACTACATTTTTTTTGTACACATCTTTAGACAAAATTCATTTCTACGTGTCTGCTACTTTGTGTCATTTGACCTACATTTCCCATTCCTATCCTCCTTCCCTATCCTTGATAACCACTGTTTTATTCTCTATCACTGTATATTTGATGTAAAAAGAGATTTCACATATAAGTGAGATTATGCAATACTCTTCTTTCTGGTTTATTTCACTTATAATAATGTCCGTAGGTCCATTCATGTTGTGCCAAATGGCAGGGTCTCTTTCTCAAGGCTGAATAATATTCCATTGTTCCAGTTGTTCATTTATGGACCTCTAGATTTGTTACATGTTGTGGTTATTATAAGTAATGCTACAGTGAGCATTGGGGTGCGCATATTTTTGAGATGGTGATTTCATTTCCTTTGCATATATACCCAGAAAAGGGATTTATTGCTGAACCATATAGTAATTTTTTTCTTTATCTATTTGGGGACCTCCATACCATTTTCCATAATAGCTGTACCAGTCTCTACATTCTCATAAACAGTGTGCAATGACCTGTCCATGTTGGCAGATTCAGCCAATTGTGGACTGAAAATACTTGAAAAATACTGGTCGCATTTGTACTGAGTGTGTTTTTTTCTTGTCATTATTCCATGAACAATATAACAGCTATTTATATAGCATTTATATTGTATTAGGTATTATAAGTAATCTAGGGTAGATTTAAAGTATTCAGGAGAGGGACCAGCAGATGGCATAATAGTTATATCACTGGACTCCCATGTAGTTGACTGCAGTTCGAGTTCTGGACCGGGCGGCTTAAAACTTACACTGGGCACATGTGCGTGTATGCCCAAGATTCTAAGAGGAGAATGGAGGAGAAGGGATTGGGGTGTGACCATCACCCCTGAGGGTGATTTCTTGCTCTCTGTCTGTCTCTCTCTGTCTCTCCAGTGAATTCACTCATCCTTTAGCAGAACAAACAAACAAACAAAAACCAAAAAAACAAAAAATTCTAAAGTATACAGGAGGATGTGCATAGTTTTTATGTAAATACTATGCCAGTTTGTTTAAGGGATTTCAGCATGCGTGGATTTCAGTATGTATGGAGGTTTGGGAATCTTTCACAGATACTGAAGGACAACTATACGAGGGTGCCCTTTTCTCCACATTCATGCAAACACTTATTTCTTTTTCTTTTTTTTGTTAATACCTATCTTAATAGGTGTGAGATATCTCAGTGGTATTGATTTGCATTTCTCTGATATTAGTGTCGTTTGACTATTTTGACTTCTGTAATTTGTTTCAGTGTCTCACATGTACAAATATGATGGTCATTTCTACTTGAAAGTGACATTGATGATGTCTTAAGAAACTTGTGTGCATGGAGGGAATTGAGAAATATTGAAGGGAGTATTAAATCCTCTCTTTTCTAATGGCCATGTAGGTAATTCCTTATTCATTTCGTGAGTATTGAACACATTCTTTCTTAACCAACAGATCCTTCTCATTATGAGGATGAAGACACCTTCTTCTCAGTATTTCACACTCAGGTCCCTCCAGCGGACTATGAAAGGCGTATGCAGAATATCAAGCAAGGTATGTTTTAATTTGTGTGATTTTGTATATGTCACTAGGGAATACTAGCTGTATATAGAAACATTCATAGATGAAATGATTTGATATAATTTGACCCAAGGCACTACTGCTCTGCAGGCTGGGACCACATGGGAGGCCTGGGTTTGATTACTGGTCCAACCTAATGTTGTATGTGTTGCTGTGCATCTGCAATCCTAACGCCTTGGGATGCTGGGTGGGAGGATTATGAGCTTGAGGGTGGTCTGGGCCTGTCTTAAAAAGAGCTGGTTGTGGTGATGTGTGTTCATGGTCTCAGCTGAGAAGCTGAGGCAGGAGGCTCATTACAATGAGATCCTGTCTTTAAAAAAAATTATTGAAAAGATCTGTAAGTAGACAGTTTTCTTTGGTTTCTAAGAGCCTGGGTCAGCCGCCTACCTATCCAACCCATTTGTTCATCCCTGCAAGTATTGGTCCTGGTAGGATCATGGTGGCTCCTGGTGTATCAGTGCCAGGCGGGAGAGGAAAAGAGGACATTTCTAGTGAGGCAGTTCTGGCCTGTTAATCCAGTGTTTTTTCCTGTACAACTTATTGGAAGTATATTTTAAAGAAACCCTATTTTAAATGTAGACATGACTGTATTTGAGGCATTTTAATGTTGTATTATTTAAGAGTATATGAAACTTTAATTGAATAAATGAGCTTCATATTTCAACTAAAGAGGCTACGTGCAACTTGAATTATGGGAAAACATAATGTATGTTATATCTAAGATGGACACTCACCAAAAGAAGTAGAACCAATCAGTAGTATGGTGGTTAGGTGGCTGAATCCCATATGGCTGACTGTGTAGTTTGAGTCCCAGACCCAGTGGCTTGAAATTCAACATGCTGTGTGCATGCCCAAAAATCCTGAGAGGAGAATGAAGGAGAAAGGACTGTGGTGTGGCCATTCCCCCTATGGGGTGTTTTCTCACTTTCTTGCTGTCTTTCCAGCAAGTGTACACAGCCTATAGCAAAACTACAAAAAAAGAGAATACGTCTACATATACTACATATATGTTAGGTTTCTGTATATGGAATTGGGAAGTTCATTCTTCTATGTGTGTTTTATTTCTTGTATATATTTTAATATATGCTTAAACTCAATTTTTGGTATAATTGACAATTATAATTATGAAAACATTTTGAACTTTTTAATATTAGATTTTACCTATGGTGTGGAAAGAAATGAGTCATTGATCAATGCAGAAAAGAAACCTTTCTCAAATGCAGAAAAGATTGAGCTCAGGGGTAAACACAACCAGGATTTTATTAAGCGGAACATTCAGGTATGTACTTAGAAATTCAGAGCCAGAGTTTCGGACTAAATGAGTTGTGAAAATGGTAATAGTTATAGTCAGTGTCTTTAAATATTTTTTTCTATTTACTATGATAAATGTTTATATAAATTATACAAAATATGTATGTATTATATAATTTTATAAATTGTATAAAGTAGATATAACTGAAAGTTTTTTAAGTCAGTGCTTTTATTATCTTCACTATTTTCTATTTTCTATCCCATTATAGTCTTCCCTGGCTTTGCCTTGTTCTCTCCCCTCCCCTCTTCACTCTTCTCAATTTTCCTCTGTCCTCTGTCCTCTCTTCCTCTCCCCTTTATCTCTCTTTTTAAAAATGGTAGCTGCAACTATTACCAAGAAATAGTTTTGGTTCTTGCTGCTTGGAAACATTTTTTTGAATAATAGCTTTGGACAGTGTTCCCAGATTTTAAATTGCATATTAGTAAAATTGATTTTTTAAAGGATTTTATAGCTGGTGCATTTAGAACTTTGGATGGAAAATGCTCCTGGCAGAGCAGCCAGGGTGAGCTGGAGAGGCCAACCGTTGCCTGTCTCCAGCGAGCCTCCTGGCAGCTGGTCATGGCCGTGACTAGCTGCAGGCCTTGGTCTTGCAGGCCCTACAGCCTAACTTGGTTTACTTAAGTCATATCCAGACTTACCAAGGGCACAGGGGCTTCTGTATTAGACCAGAATGCTAATTAATGACTTTTCAACAAGAAAGATAAGTAGGGAAGACAGAAGCTCATGGCAAACTTGGGCAGGTAGTCACTAGAAAACTTAAACTCATTTCCAGGCAGACTGAATTTGTAGATCAGCCTGCCATTGCCGGGACCAGCCTCTCACTCCTGCAGTTTTTCTGTGCTGCATGTTTATATGATCTTCAGGAAATCTTCTCTAACCTGATCTCTTTGCATTGGTCCATCATATGTTGATTTATTGCTTAATTTTCTAAGAACAGTAGAGCTTCCCCCCATATCTCAATTCTTGTTGACATAAATGGCAGCTCCATGACAGATTTTCCTTCCCCACTTTCACAATAGTAATTGAATCTTTATTTAACTTCCTTATCTGTCTGATATTCTTGAAATTTAAATATAAATTTCTATTTCATTTAATGAATATATGCCCAGAGCAAGTAGCAAAAGGATTCCTTCCAAATGTCTTAGCAAATATATTTTTGTATTGATATAGATATATATTATAAAGTGAATTATATAAACTACTCATATTTTATTATTATTATTATTATTTTTAATTCTGTTAAAGGGTATGTGCCTTGCCAAAGAGAGACAGAGAGAAAATGAGAAATCATCCCCTAGGGGAGTGGCTGTACCACAGTCCCCTGTGTTCCATTCTCCTCTTGGGATTTTAGGTACACACACATACATGTCTAGCATGATTTTTTTTTTTTTTTGTGAGAGGTTTTTGCTATAGGGCGCGTGCGCTCGCCAGACAGACAGAGAGAGACAGAGAGATAGAAAGCAGGAAATCACCCCCCAGGGGGGATGGCCACGCCGCAATCCCTTCTCCTCCATTCTCCTCTCGGGATCTTGGGCACGTACGCACACGCGCCCGGCGTGAGTTTAAGCCACCGGGTCCGGGACTCAAACCGCGGTCGACTACGTGGGAGTCCAGCGACATAGCCATTACGCTAACTGCTGGTCCCATGTCTAGCATGATTTTGAAGCCACTCGAACTGCACAGTTGGCTGTGTGAGATCCAGCCACCTTAACCTCTACACCACCTGCTAGCATGTTATTATTATTATTATTATTTTAAAAAATTATTTATTAAATTTCATTTATTCATTCACTTTATTTTTAATTTGACAGAGAGAGACAGAAAGAGAGAAAGTGAGAAAGCAAGCTACCAGGTCCAGGACTTGAACCGTGGTCAGCCATGTGGGAGTGTCCAGCACCTTAACCACCATGCCACCTGCTGGCCCCTATTATTATTATTTTTTAAATAAAATATTTGTTGAAATAGTTAACAAGAGGGCCTGCTTATAGTGGAAATATCTTTGCTTGGAGAATGGCCCTATGTAAACAATTTGTCAGAGAATAAAACTACCTGGCAAATGTAAAATCCCAGATTTCAGAAATTTTGCTTTAGTGTATCTATATTGTAGAAGCCGCAGGTCCCATTTTTGTTTTCTTGAGCTATGAATTGTTTTGTTTTATGTTAATAAATTCCATAGTTGGCCAAGGATTCAAGAAATCCAGTGGTTATGATTGACAGAGAGAAGAGAAGGCTGCTCGAACTTTTGAAGGACTTAGATGATAGAGATTCGGGGCTGTCCAGTTCTGAGGTACGTAACCTCTGATAGTCAATAACCTCCATACTTTTTAATCTGATTTTTTTCTCCTGTTATTGATCCACTAGCACAAATCTATGATACATTTTCAGATTATGAGACTATATTCTCTGACTTAAAAAATACCGTCTTCATGTTAACCTTTGTTTAAGTGTTTATATTTATTCTTGGTAAGCTCACTATTGATTTTCAAAGAGCTGTTTTATGTCCTTGTAAGGGAGGCTACATGTTAGTTATCACAGTAGTGACCTCTGCTTGTGGTGTGACGGACTTAGTAATGACCACGTGTGAATGTGTTTCTCTGTCCTTTTCCTTTTATCCCCAAACTACTGCTTGGTGTTTTAGTGTAGTCTTCAGTAATCCCTAAAAAAACCAGCATCTTGGGCCAACAGTTGGTGTGGCAGTTAAGGTGCTGGATCCCAGATGGCCAGCTCCATGGTTTGAGTCCTTGATACAGTGGCCTGAAAACACGACAGGCGTGTATGTGTGTGTCCTCAAAATCTTGAGAGGAGAATAGAAGAGAAGGGATTGTGACATGGCCATACCCTGGAGGGATGACTTCTTACTTTTCCTTTCTCTCTGTCTCTCTCTGATTAAGTACATGTGCCCTGTGGCAAAAAAGCTAAATAAAATAAAATAACCTTAAAAAAAAAACAATAAAACACAACACAACAAAGACCAACAACAAACCAACCTTTTATCCCTGCCCAGTTAACCTTGAACATCTGGTTCCCTGGAGAATCTTGGGGAAGCACAGACTGAGTTTAAATAGGGAACCATAATGTAATCCAAGGGCAAATGCAGGTGTATACAAGGGTCTGGGAAGGTCACCTAGGAGTGTGGTCACCCAATGTTCACACTTGCTCGAATACTAAACTTGTAGGAATCTTCTATACATCCACAAAGATATACATTCTCTTGTGTTATTTGAGCAAGTAGCCCTGCCCTCTAGCTTTTATTCCCCTTTGTTTAATGGAGACACGATGCCACGAATGCTGCTAGCACCTTGCCCAGATCCATTTACTAAGCCCCATGCTAAGGATGCACAGCCGCCCCCTTTCCTGGAGAATTGCCCAAAGTCAAATAGGAGCCCAATAGCCCAGGATCTCCACTCCCTCCCAACCCCCACCCCCTCACCTCAAGATGGAGTTAGCTTTGCATTGCTATGTGCCCCCCAGAGCTTACCTGGGACCAGACTGAAGCTGGTCTTCAGCTGAGACCACATCCTTGCTTGGCTTTGTGCCCTTGTCCTAGCCTGTTTCCCTCAAGTCTCTGCTCCCAAACACACTCCCCCAGTAAGTCACTTGAATTAGAATCCATGTCTCAGTGTTTGACTATAGGGAACGCAGCCCAGGATACAGATTTAGTGGCGAGTATCACCATGGGAACAAAGCAGTGCCTGTATAGCTATAGCTGCGGCCCGTGGGGAGGATGTGCCAGTGCAGGGGGAGCTCATGTTTAGCACTGGCTGCTGGCTGCTGTGTGGAAATCCCATACCAGGGCAGCCTGGGTCCTCTTTCAAGAGAAGTTATAGCTCATATTTTTATGGGAAATACTATACTTATAAAGTGTTCATGACTAGTTTGTTTTTTTTTTTTTTTTTTTTTTTAGGGCACTTGCACTTGCCAGAAAGACAGAGACAGAGAGACAGAAAGCGAGAAATAACCCCCTAGGGGAGATGGCCACATTGCAGTCCCTTCTCCTTATTTCTCCTCTCGGGATCTTGGGCACGCATGCACATGTGCCCGGAGTGAGTTTAAGCCACCGGGTCCGGATCTCGAACCACAGTTGACTATATGGGAGGTCAGCAACTTAGCCATTATGCTAACTGCTGGTCCCCATGACTAGTTTTAAATTTTAAGTAATTCTTTTTTTTAAAAAAGAATTATTTTTATTTAATTTTTATTCATTGTCATTATTCTATTTTTTATTTTTTTGAAGTTGACCAGGGAGTGACAGAGATCTAGAAGGAAAGTGAGAAAGCAAAAATCCTCTCAGGTCCAGGACTCAAACTGCAGTCAGCCATCTGGGAGTCTAGCCACCTTAACCACGATGCTACCTGCCAGCCCCAGCCCCTTTAATACTTCTATATAGACAAAATTTATCTTACTACCCCAAACCAAAAGCAGAACTACAGAATAGTGCAGATTACACCCTCTACATAATCTCTGAAATGGTAGGGCCCTGTGAGGTTGTGTCTAGGAATAGACAAGTGCTGCTAAGTCTGGGGCTGGCGAAGCGGGGAGTCAGGGGTGGGTAAGGCAAACTGCTGAATGCCCGTGTAAGCCTGAGACTTCTTAGCTTGGCTGACTTGTGATCATGTCTTATTTTATTCACAAAAGCTCAGATAACAGTAAAAATTAAGGGACCAGGGTTTTGTTCCTATTTTTACTTATGTATGTATGTATATATGAACAGATGAACGAACGAATGAATGAATGAATGAATTGTGATGTTGGGCAAGCTGCTGCCCACAATCTATGAGTATCAAACTATGATATGGTAGATCTTTCTAGGGCTGCTTTAGGAATGAGTTTTTGTTATGAATACAGCCTTTTCCATCTTGTTTGTTGGTATTTGTGTCTTTAATTTTTTTAATTTAAAAATGTTTAAGAACTTTTAAAAATTAAGATAATATTGTGTGTGTGCACATGTGAGAGAGAGAGAGAAACAGAGAAAGGGAAAGGGGGAGAGAGAGAGAGAGAGATAGAGAGATGAGTATCTTCCACAGAAAGTCTGGTCACACTATTATCCCCTTCCTCTGGTGCTTCAACCCATGTAATCCTAGACACTGGCGTGTATCCTTCATGTGATTTTAGGGTTTTAGGCTGACTGGGGATTTGAACTGCAGGCCCATGTGGGATCCAGTTTCTCTCTCTTTTCTTTTTTTTTTTTGCTATAGGGCGCATGCGCGTGTCAGAAAGACAGAGAGACAGAAAGCGAGAAATCATTCCCCAAGAGGTATGGCCATGCCGCAATCCCCCCTTCCTCCATTCTCCTCTTGGGATCTTGGACACACACGCACACGCGCCTGGCGTGAGTTTAAGTCACTGGGTCTGGGACTTGAACTGCAGTCAACTACATGGGAGTCCAGCGAATAGCCATTACACTAACTGCTGGTCCTTCAAGGGATCCAGTTTCTCTTGAGCATTACTACAGTACCATATCCTGGCCCCTTTTCTTTATTTTAAACTCTTTTCTATCATTTAAGTTTCAGGTAGATCTTCTACAAATACCATGGTTTTTGTTGTTGTGTGTCTTTATGTATAATTGCGTATCTTTTGGTATTATTTTCTTATTATTTATATATTAATTAGGCTATTCAAATTATTCATGTATGTTATGACTAGTGATAATTTTTGACAATAAATTTTCCTGACAATAAATTTGATCTTTTATTTATTGTGTTTATTTTGTTTCCTTTACTTTGTCCCATTTTCCTCTTGTGGTTTGGAAATTTGGTGTCCTTGTTCTGATCTGGTACTGCTGGCTGCTGTTCTTAAATGCATTAAAGTATTAAGTTTAATGTGGTTTAAGTTCTTATATCCATTAAATGTATATTTTCTTTTTGGTTTCAATAATTAGTTTCTAAAAATCTCATCTTAACAAGGCTAGATCTTTGGTATGCTTTAATTTCCCTTTTCTCCCATTTCCTTTCCTCTAGGATGTATTGAACTCATCTGGAATCTTAGTTATAGAATGTTACAAGTTTTTAATTTTACCTTTAAAAACAGTGTGCTTTTTGCATTTTCGGAGTCTTTCTCAGCCTAATTTTGCCAAAAATTTTAGGCACGTCATTAATTTTGTATTTGAACTCAACTACTTATTTATATAAATCATTTTTCTTGAAATTTTTTTCTTGAATTCTTTTGAAAAATGTTTTCCCCAAGAAATGGTATGTGGATGATTCTTGAGTGTTTTCATATTCAAAAATATATTTACTTTTTTCCTAATTTCAATGATCATTAATGGGAGTCATTAAATTCCAGATGAAAAATTCTTTTTTTTCCCCTGAAAGCATGCAGGATGTTCTCTTTATTTTTGCTCTTGCAAGTTTTATGAGATTATAGTTATGTGTTTTTTCTTTTTTTTTTTTTTTTTCAGTTTGCTAGAGGGTGTTTGCACTCTACCAGAGTGAGACTGAGAGAAAAAGAAAGCTAGAAAGCTAGAAAGCACCCTCTATAGGGCATGGTCATGCCACAATCCTTTCTCCTCCATTTCTTCCTACTTCAGTATTTGGAGCATACACGTCCACATGGCTGGAATGCTTTTCAAGTCTCTGATTCTTGGATGCGAACAATTCAGTCAGCCGTGGAGGACCCAGTCCCATTAACCACCAGGCAATAGGCTGGTCCTATATGTGTCTTTAAAAGCGTTTTTTGTTCCTGCTTGGTATCACTTAGGCCCTTTCTGTCTGAAGGTTCCAATCTTTCTTAAATTCAAGAAATTATCTTCTGTTATTTCTTTGTATCTTCTCTTTTCTTTCTTTTTGGAATACCTGTGAAATTGAGTATCTTCTGGGAATATGACTGGCTACAAGTAGCAGAAAACTTTATAAACAATGGCTTAAACAAGAAAGGAATTCATTTTTCTTCAGTAACAAAAAGTTCAGATGTAAACAACTAGTGCCTTTCTATCTTAACACTCCACATTCTTAGTGTGACTTTGTCTTTGAGCTACTGTTACATTTGTAGGCCAAATGTCTATTTTGCAGGTAGAAAAAAAGGAGTAAGAGTCAAGGGCAAAGAGACACTCTTTTGAGGCTTTGCCTTTTCATTTGGGAAGGTATGGTATGCTTTGAAATTTTGCCTGCATCTTATGGGCCAAGTTATATCACATAGTTATTTAAAAAAAAAATTAACTTTATTTATTTATTTAAAAATTTGACTAGTGGGGACAGAGAGAGAACAGGAGAGACAGAGAGAGAGAGAGAGAGAGAGAGAGAGAGAGAAAGCTACCAGGTCTGGGACTCAAATCATAGTCGGCCATGTGGGAGTCTAGCGCCCTTAACCACTGCGCCACCTGCTGGCCCCAAGCCAATTTTTTGTTGTTTCATGAAGGGAGGAGGGGGATTCAGGTATGTTATTTCCTTGTTTCATTAGCAGAGGTAGGCAAGGAAAGGAAAATTAGTAAGGGCAGTTGGGTCAGTCAATATTGTCCGTGACAGATGGATATAGAACCTCTTGGATCTTTCCTCCAGGTCTGATAACATTTTCCTCATAGTGCTCATCTTTGTTGTTGTTGTTATTGTTCTTTTGCTCATATAAGCTTACTTTATAGCTTTCCAAGTTGGATTTTCAACCCTGTCTATTCTTCTCCTTAGCCATTTTTTGAGATTTAAAAAGTAGTTTTTATTAAACTAGTATTTGTTAAGAGTTCCTTTTGCAAGTGCTTTTATTATCTGGTGTGGGGGTAAACATCATACACAGAAATTCAATGAAGTCACATAGTTGGTGACACACATTAGAATAGAGATTTAAAGGAGATAATTTGATGGAGTAAAGGGTTAAGTAAGGACTAAGGATAAAAAACAATGGACGCTCCCTGCAGCCCCGGTCACTGCTGCCAACACTGGATTCTCCCTGCTACTGTGTGTGTCACCATGAATCATTTCCCTGAATATTTACACCTCTCCCTCAGGATTCAAAGTTCAGGGTGTTCACTTCTGACTGCCTGAATCCAGTTCATTTGCTTATTTTGTTGATGCAGTGGGTGGGGAGAAGGAGTGCCTGCTCCCCTGCTAAGACTCAGGCACTGCTTTCACTGGCACAGAGAGGGAGTTTTGAATGTGAAGGTCAGGAGGAGACAGTATACAAGTCTTTCTGCACAAGTTTTCATCCATCGCTCTGGCTACTGCCTAGGGATTAACTTCTGGTATTACTGGCACAGAAACAAAATGTATGAACTTAAGCTTCTTTGCTCTCCACCTGCTCTTTATTCTAAGTGTTCTTCATGATTCTTCTGTCTTCTTCCTGCTCTTCATGCTTCTCTGTATGACCACAACCATTTCCATAATTGCAAGGGTTAGAATCAGTGTAGATTTATGGGTGAGTCCAAAATGCTTATTTCAAGCTCAAGTATCTATCTTAAACTTCAGATAAATATATTTAATTGCCTAACAATCTGGATAGCTTTGGGATGTCTGTGAATGCCAAAAGTTTCCAAACAAACTCATCATCATCTTCCTCCTCAAACCTTCTGCATCACCTCTGTATTCCTTTGTTTAGACAGTTTGGCCACCATCTTCTAGTTCACAAAATCGGGAACTTGTTTTTCGTCTTCGAACTGTACTTTTCCCTTTACTCCTCCATCAAATTGTCTCCAGGTTCTGTAATTCCTACTTCATTTTTTTTTTAAGAATTATTTTATTTAACCATGTTTGTTTATTTATTTATTTTAATTTGACCAGAGAGGGACAGAGTGAGAGAGAGAGGGGAAAGTGAGAAAGCAAGCCGCCAGGTCCAGGATTTGAACTGTGGTCGGACATGTCGGAGTCCAGCGCCCTTAACCACCACGCCACCTGCTGGCCCCTGTAATTTCTACTTCTTAAGTATCTCTGGAATCTGCTTAATGTTCTACATTCCCAGAAAACATTTCTTAGTTGAGGGACTCATCACTTTTTTTCTAGATTATAGTCATTACTTCTCAACTGGTTTTCCTGCTTCCACATTCTTTGCAAGCGCTAGTTTTTTAATAAAAAAAAAGTAAAAAAAAAAAAAAAGAATTCGTAAGGCACATATGCCCCCTGGAGAAAGACAGTGAGAGGGAAAGTGTGAAATCATTTCCCAGGAAGAATGGCCATGCTGCAGTCCCTTCTCTTCCATTCTTCTCCTGGGATTTTGGGCATACACACACACGTGCCCAGAGTGATTTTCAAGCCTCCGGATCTGGGACTTGCACTGGGTCAACCGTGTGGAAGTCCAGCACCTTAATCATCACACCACCTCCTGGTCCTGCAAGCACTAGTTTTAAAGTAAGAATCAATTATGGTGTTTCTTTCATTAAGGTCCTAGGTCCTCCAGCGAGCCTTTTATTGCTCTGTTTTTCTGCCCCTCCCTCCCACAGATGTTAATTTACTATCTAGGTTCCCATGGTGCCCAGCACTCCTCATACCTGTTATAATGGTTTCTTCCAGGAGACTGAGAACTCCTTGAGGGCAGAACCTTGTGAGATTCATGGTGAATCACCAGTGCCCAGAGTAATGCCTAGGCACAGTAGGCCTTTGTACAAGATTTTCAAGTGAATGTTATGAATGGGTTTTAAAATATAATATGAAACCAATGTTAGTTAAGTAAGAGTTAGATGACCAATTAAGATCATGAAACCAAAGACGTCAACTTTATAGAACCCACATATCTTTTGTTATTGGTATATTTTTAAAAAATATTGAACGTTTCATAAATTTGTGCAGGGGACATTTCTCTTTATCATTCCAATTTTAGTATATGTGCTGCTGATGTGAGCACTTTTGCTATTATTATTTTCTAAAAGTTTCTTTCTTCCTTTCTACTTGGGGAGGGCACTCCAAACAAGGTCTTCATGCTGAGACCCACCCTAGCCTCAGCCAGCCCAGATCATGGGCATGTACATGTGTGCCAGCGTACTTAGGCAGGTCTCTGGACATAGCTCTGGAACCTTCCCACATGGGTCAGCCTTGCAAAGAGCCATATTTGCCTGCTCTGACACCAGCTGTCCCCCACCATGTTACCTTTAAGGGACGAAGTTTGAAAATATCATTGCCCATTATAAAGTAATTGTGATTTCTTCTTGCCAACAGATCAGAGATCATTTTTCAAAAGTAGAAAAATGAGAATGTTATCAGAACCAGACTGTAAAGCTAAGAAATTTATTCTACAAGGAGAAACCTCACCAGATATAAGATGATACTTTACACACAGGGTTGGCAGATAAAGAAGCCATAAGCTATTGGGTTGTTAGAAATGTCATGGCTTATTTTTCCATTTTTCTATGAAAAAAATGTGTCATTGGGGGCCAGCAGGTGGCATGGTGGTTGGGGTGATGGATTCTCACATGGTTGACCACGGTTGAAATCCCGAACCTGGTGCCTTGCTTTCTCACTATTTTCTCTCTCTGTGTCTCTCTCTGGTAAGCATATATGTCCTGTAGCAGATTAAAAGGTAACAATAATGATAAATAAAATAAAATAAATAATTTTAAAAAAGAAAAAAAAATGCATCATGACTTTTCTGACAACCCAAATTTTTTTCTTTCACTATCCCAGTGTTAATTGTGTGTGTGTATGTGTTCCTGTGAATCCTGTAGCAGTCTGAAGGGTGCAATTTGGAAAAAATGCAGCATGGTAATGAGCAGGTAACTCTCCTTTCCTCTCAGGGTGATCAGTGTGGCTGGCAGGGGCCAGGAGAAGGCTACACATTTGCAGTCACCCAGCATCAGCAGCTTGCTGAAATCGATGCGAAACTCCAGGAGCTCCTTGCAGCCTGCCCAGCATTTTCCAGCTTTTCTCCGCAACTTGAAAGTCAGAATGATCAGGTATATTTAATTCAAGGTTTAGGTTTATGTGTGCTAAAATCGGTTCTCATACTTTTACAAAGGGCTGGTTAAATGAAGAAGTTTCTTCTGATTGCTTTTTCCATGATGACAACTGCGGTAATCATGATTTGCATAACAGTGTATTTTCCTTTAGTTACTTCCACCTTTTACCCGTTTTTCTCTCGTTTGCAATTCGATAGGATGGGGCCATTGAAGAAATACTTACTTTAATATTATATCTGTGTGATTTAAGGTAATAATTTTTTAAAAAAGATTTATTTTAATTTTATTTATTCGTTCATTCATTTTTTAACTTGATGAGAGAGACACAGAAAGAGAGAGAAGTGAGAAAGCAAGCCACCAGGTCCAGGACTTGAACCATGGTGGACTATGTGGGAGTGTCCAGCGCCTTAACCACCATGCCACCTGCTGGTCCCGATAATTTTTTTTAAAGAGAGATTTTTGCTACAGGGTACATGCACTCACTGGATAGACAGAGAGAGAGAGAGTGAGAAATCCCTTCCCCCCCAGGGAGGATTGCAATCCCTTCTCCTTCTTCTCAAGTTGCAGGTTCTCAGACCTTGTTTTCCGCTTCAGCTTGCTGGTCCAAAGGCCACACGTCGGCCCTGGAGAGGCAGCTGAACGCCGGCCATTGACAGATCCCTTTATGCCATCTGCTGGTCCTGATTTAAGATAATTCTTGATCTTGATTGGAAAGGAAAAGGAAGGAAATTTACACAGCATTCATCAGTCCTTTCAGAGCCTTGTTTTTCTTTGTTCCTCTGGTGCTAGATATGAACAAGGCAGTGTAGAGAAAATGGAGTCAGGATGGTTTAGTCTGGCTCCCTCACCCCTTATCTTTTTTTTTTTTTTTTT
>NW_006160123.1:3945327-3980188 GCF_000334495.1 Tupaia belangeri chinensis
CCGCCGTGCGCGCGGCTCCCTCTCCCCTTATCTTATGTTTGAAGGCCACAGGATAAACAACTTATGTTATTAGTTGCAGTGTGCACATGTGCTTGTTATGTAAACTTTACTGTTTTACACCATTGCACGTAATGCACATGTGCATGTGTGACAGTTTGCCTTTGGTAATGAGCTGCTATTATCGACATCACCTTTAAGAGAAAGGGAGCACCTAGCTAGCTAGCCCTGCTAGTTCAGCTCTGGTGGCCTTGGTGTGGCTTAGCCTTGGCTCAGCTCAGCTCAGCTCTGTGCACTATGAGCTCCAAGAGGGAGGAAGCACCTTGAGAGTGCTGCTACAAGCTCTGTGAGCTCCCCCTGAACTCAGCCAATAAACAACAATAGTGCCTCACATCTTTTTCCTGTGTCTCAGTTCAGTCCACCCTTTGGAGGAGGAAGAACCTCACAAAATAAGCAGTCACCTTCTTCTTCTTCTACTTTACTTATTTATTTATTTATTTTTTGGAGAGTTTTTTGCTATAGGACATATGCACTCACCAGAAAGACAGAGAGAGGCATAGAGAAAGAAAGTGAGAAATCACTCCCCTGGCGGGGAATGGCTACACTGCAATCCCTTCTCCTCCATTTTTCTCTCGGGATCGTGGGCATGCACGCACATATGCCTGGCATGGTTTAAGCTACTAGGATTGGAACTCAAACCAGGGTCAACTACATGGGGGTCCAGAGACATAGTCATTACTCCAACTGCTGGTCTCAAGCAGTCACCTTCTTTTAGTTCCTTTAATTTAACCTCAAGCAGTGAAGTTCACTATATTGATTACTTCTCTCCTGGGAGTTTTGAGATGAAAGTGTTTCTTCTCCTAGTTGTTCCTTTAAATGTTCTTTTAAGCTAGTAGAAGATATAGAATAACCAAGAGTAGGGACCAGCAGTTAGCATAATGGCTATGTCATTGGACTCCCATGTGGTCTACCACGATTCGAGTCCCAGATCCAGCAGCTTAAACTCTCGCGGGGCACGTGAGCGTGTGTGCCCAAGATCCCGAGAGGAGAATGGAGGACAAGGGACTGCACCAAGGCGGGGTGATTTCTCACTTTCTATCTCTCTGTCTCTCTTTGTCTTTCTGGTGAGCGCACAAGCCCTATAGCAAAATCCTCTCCAAAAAAAGGAAAAAAAAATAACCAAGAGTAGTAGCAGCTTTGGAAAAGTAAACTCTGAGCACCTCTCCCCTCCTATGTTTTAATATTTCATGGTATCTAGTTTGGGGTTGGGTGATAGACTGAAGAGAGGAGAACATCTAGTCTGTTGTTATTCCATTCACTCTCTACTAGTTTTGTACAAGTTTCAACAAATTATTTTCTGTACAATTGTAGATGGCTGTGATTTTCTTGGTCCTTGAAAATATTTAGATATCAATAACCTGTAAGTAATAATTCTACTTTACAGAGAGTCCTTCCTCCAAGCTGTGGATTCAATATTAGGAATCTGGTTTACTCAAGTTGAAACTACTTTACTGGAGAGGAACAGAGTCAAAATACTCTAACAGAAGAGTTTGGTGACTGGCAAGACCTTTATGAAGCCATCTTAGCCTCTTCAGGTTATGTCTCTCAGGGCCAGAGGCAGCTGCTTCTGATCTCTTCAAGCAGCAGTAATGGCGGGAATGTCCCTACCACTAATTTGAAATTCTGGATTGAGATCAGAATCTTTAGGAAACAGAATTGGAATCTTCATCCCCACCCAGTCATACCCTAGGACTTAGTTTATATTACTAAGTTCCATTTCTCAAAAGGAGGAAGCTGAGATAAGGGTAATAGAATTGTTCAGAAACATTCTTTGGCCTTTTCCTATTTCAGGTCATATATTTTTTGTTAGATTTTTATAGCTGAACTATTAAAGCTGAAGAGTAGTGGTACAGATTGAAAATGTCTTTTTCATGGCTGTCAAAAGTTATTCTTGAAAGTGAGACTGAGAATCTAGAGATTTATTTAGCCATGATGACTTAAATAAAGCATGGGTGTGGTTAGATTCTGTCATCATCATCATTTTTATATTTGCAGAGTTCACACTTATGGTTCAGATAAGATATGTAAAAAATAATAAAAGGCCAGTAGGTGGCGTGGTGGTTAAGGTGCTAAATTTGCACATAGTTGACCATGGTTCAAGTCCCCGACTTGGCAACTTGAAAATCATGCTGAATGTGTGTGTGTGTGTGTGTGTGTGTGTGTGTCCAAAATCCCAAGAGGAGAATGGAGAAGAGATTGTGGATGGTCATCCCCTCTGGGGAGTGATTTCTCACTTTCCGTCTATCTGTCTCTTTCTCCAGGTAGCACACATACCCTATGGCAAAAACCTGATAAAAAATAAAAGGGGAAAATCAGTACATTATAGTTATTACATATTGAGATTATACATTTTTATATGAAATGGCACATATTTAGAGAGAAAAGTATGTTTTGGGACTCCTGTTGGGTACAGAAACAGAAATATAACATCGTGGTTATTGGAAAGAAATAATTGATGCTGCTTGCATGCAAAACAGAATATCTTTTGAACTTTTGTTTAATTTCCTTTTGTCATTTCCTCATTTCTAACTAAAACCAGCATTGCACGTTGAATTTTCAAGGCAGAAATGCTAACATGGAAAATTATTTTATGGATATTATTTTTGGATTGAAATACTTTTTGAATAAATACATCAAAAAGTAACTTGGATAAACCCTGTTTATCTATTTAGCTGATGAATGGATTCCAATCTATTGCTAAATCACAAATATTCATAATGCATATTCATTTTATAATTTTTAAAAATAACAACTCTTCTCCAAACCGTTAACTCATCAGTAATTTTTCTTCATGCTCCTTAAGGAAGAATGTCTTTTAAGTGGAATTTGAATTTTTATTTGCTAACCATCAATTCCACAAATATTGATTGAGAGCTCTTGATAGGTAAGGCACTGTAGAATACTTAAATATAAGTCAGGCTAATAGAGTACTTTGGAGTCAGAAAGCCTCACTTCAAGTTTTGGCTCTACTACTTACTGTGTCTTCATACTTGGGCACTAATTTAAAGTTCTTTAAACCTCACTTTTCTAATTTATAAAATGGTAACATTCTTTAGGGTTCTTGTTAAGAGTAGCTGAATTAATGTGCCCGAAGTGTTTGATAAAACATCTGACACAGAACTCAACCAGTGGAACGAATGATGTTGCTCTATCATTACTGTAAGTAAGGGACTTGTTTGTTAGGGCAAATACCGATAACTGCGGGACAAGGCAGCATAGTGAGTGCCATGGAGAGCTGTGAGTAAAGTGTTGCGGCGGTTAAGAAGAGAGAGAGGGAGTGCATCCCAGAGGAGTATCAGGAAAGTCCATCTTCATAAGCGAGGGACAGGTGGAGAAAGAGAAACTGAAGGAGGCAGAAGGAAGGAGTCAGAGACGCAGGAGAAAGCTGTGATTATATAGCAGGAAGTTGAAAACCGATGGCCTGTGGGACAAATAAAGCTCACAGACGAGTTTCCTTCAGCCTACACAGATTAGAAAACATTTTTTTAGCCAACATTATGTGACTTCATATAAAAATCCAAATTTTTAGTTTCTTTTGAAAATTAGAAAATATAACAACATGAGATCGGAATCCTTGTTTAGCAACCACAATTTTTTTTTTTTTGGAGAGGTTTTTGCTATAGGGCGTGTGTGCTCGTCAGACAGAGAGAGACATAGGGACAGAAAGCGAGAAATCACCCCCCAGGGGGGATGGTTACGCCACAATCCCTTTTCCTCCATTCTCTCGGGATCTTGGGCACGCACGCTCACGCCCGGCGTGAGTTTTAAGCCACCGGGTCTGGGACGCGAACCGTGGTCGACTACGTGGGAGTTCAGCGACATAGCCATTACGCTAACTGCTGGTTCCCTAGCAACCATCATTTGCGCTGAGTACAACAGTTGCTTTCTATGGCGTAGATTCCCCAGTTTGCTATATTACCCACCTCTCCATGTTGTATGGTAGCCCTGAGACCTCCCTCATGCCTTTTTATTCCCTTCCCAGCCACTGCATAGGACATCAATCCATTTGGGCTCCTTTTTTTGAGAAAGAGGAGGAGAGAGGGCAAGGGATAGGCAGAGATAGGTATTTCTGAGAGTCTTACTGTGTTGCCATACTTTTGCCCCAGCTTCCCAATTAGCAACTCTCCTGTGAATTTAGCTTGGCTTGGCAATCAAACGTGGGCCTCCTGTGGGTTTTAGCCTCCCAAGTGATGGTGCTACCTGTATATCACTGCAACTGGGCCACCAGTACATTTCTGAACACTTTTTTTTTTTGCCATGGGGTGCAAGCGCTTGCTGAACACAGAGAGAGGGAAAGTGAGAAATCACCTTCTAGGGAAGATGCCACACCACAGTCCTTTCACCTCCTTTCTCCTCTTGGAATTTTGAGCATGCACATACACGTACCGAGTGTGATTTTCAAGCTGTCAGATTGGGGACTAGAACCATGCTTGGCCACATGGGAATCCAGTGCCTAACCACAATGCCACCTGCTGGTCCCTCGTTTTCCTTTTTTTAATTAGCCAGAGGGTACATGCACTTGGTGGAGAGAGAGATGGGGCAGTTAGTGAGAAAGCACCCCACTTCTTCCATAGGAGATAGTCATGTTGCAATACTTTCTACTTCTTTTGGGATTTTGGTCATGCGTGCACAGTATATCCAGCATGTTTCTTAGGCCTCGAGATCTAGAACTTGTACCATGCAGTGGGCCATGTGAGATCCAACCACCGTAGCTACCATACCACCAACTGGCCGACCTTCTTGTTTATACATGCTGTGGTGGTTGATATTGAGTGTCCAGGCTGGTATGAATCTTCATCTCTCCCATTAAAGCAGCTTGTGGGATAAGAGATGAAATTGTAGAGTGACCTTTCAGTGAAACAAGATGTACCACAAGATGGGCACAGGTCATATGAAAATATAGAAGATATATGCTCTAGGAACATTGAGAAAGGAAAGATTATTTAATGAAGGCATGATATAAATTTGTTTGCAGGCTTTCTTTTGTCAGGAGAAAAGTTCCCTGAATAAGTCAAAACATGCACACATTCTGACTTATCTGTGGTTACTATGAGATGCTAAATTAGTAGGATATCAACCTAAGATGATAAGCAGAGCCGAGTCAGAATAGTTTGAAGGACTCCAGATATGTGGCTCAGAGGCTAGGGAAGTGTTGGTCATCGTGAAAAAGCAAGATAAGAGCTTACTTATTATGATGTTCTCATGTAGGTGCCCTGGCCTGGCACTTAACTTTGTGTCAGTGTTTTAGAAGCAGCGTTTGCCTTTTACATATGTGATTTCCTTAGTGTAAAACAAAGCATGTCATCACATCCAAAAGAAAGAATGGCGTATTACTGCTATTCCCGTAACATGAATAATATCATGTGGTTGCAGTTTTACATCTGCTTTTTATTTTCATTTCATCTGAGCAAAAGAGAACTAATTGAAGCAATTTTTTTTAAGATCTGAGGTTTAACTGTGCATACCTTTCTGTATCCATCCCCTAACCTTCCAGCAAATAAGTTAGTTTTTTTCATGTTTTGTAAATCCCACTATGAAGTTGAGTGATGTTCCTTAATTTAGTTACCATACTTCTTATTTGTAGATGTATTCGATTCCAGCTTTCTCTAGAAATATCTAAGATATAGGAGTTATATAAGCATTTAGTTTCTTAAATCCTGGGCAACTGGATTCAATAATAAATTCTGTTCAGTTTGGCTCTTGTAAGGAAGTGTAATTTATTCATTTCCCATGCAATCAGTCTTACTAAAACTAGAATTCCAGTCCATGGTTAGATTTTTGTTGTTGTTGCTCTGCTTGGGGGAGGGTCTTTAGAAATGGCTCTCATTGAGAAGAGGCATTTCTTTGTTCTTAAACCAACTAATTTAATTGAATATAAAGGTTCTCCTTAATTTGATTTACTTCTTGTTCTTAGAATATTGATTCAGTTGTACACAATTTGGTAGGATCAACAAAAAGCTAACAAACAATTGATTAAGGAAAGTTGTGATTGTATTAATCTCTTTCCTTGCCAAGATCAGGATATTGCTGACAACAAGAATTACTTTTTTTTTTGGCCTCTTCCTGCCTCAGCATTAGCTAAAATTAAGGGATTGTAGACCATTCTTTGATACATAATTCTGAAAAATGTTTTCGTCGAGTTCAGGGATTTGCATAGTTCTAATAATCACCATGGAGTTCACATGATCCCAAATATACTTAATGTACTGGTTGAGACAGGAATCCAGGCATTTAAAAATGTATGCTGGTCACAGGCATAGAACTCTTACTAACCATTTGCTTATTTCTAAAAACTGTCGAAGTCTGCCATGGAGCACAGACCTCTGGGTTGAGGACTAAACAAGAAGTTACTTCAGAGGTCCTCCAATGCCAGCCTGTCCGACCTTTTTGGTTCAGTCTGGGAAATAGCTCTTGCTGCCTATGTTTTACAGATTACTTTGAAGTTTACATGTCTTCGATTTTCTGTGTTTTGCCTCCAATGTAGTCAAGGTTTCTTTCATTTCATGGCAATATTTCAACATGATAAAAACAATCTGCCGGAAAGATTTTTTTCCTACCTTTGTTACTGCCAAGCAAATGATTCATCTGATGACAGGAAAGAGCAGTAGCCTGTGGAAATGTATAGTATTAGCCTGAAAATGCAGAACAAGCTGGTTTTATTTAGGCAGGTTTATATTTTTCGAGCCCTTAATGAATACCTTCTTTGCGTATCAGATAACTAATGAAGCTGTAAGTAATTTCCTCTGTATTTGACTTTTGAAAATGAGTTTATTTAGCTTCAAAGGCCTCTGTTGGCTCAGTGAACACCATAGATATTTTTCTAAGGATAAACTCAGAATCCTTTGGCATTCAATTAGTCAAATCAACAAATGTCTATTTACCTTAGGGATAATTCCCTTCTTTTGACTCCCTTAGATATGCCATACACATTGGGGAGAGCATTTACTGAGTTCTCCAAAAAAATCCCTATAGGACTAAGAGATACAGAAGGGGTATGGTCATCAACCATTTCTACTGTAGGAAACCAAGATAGTTCCTTTGTTTTTATGAGAAAAGTCATATATTTTCATTTCTCTTCAATGAATTTGTGGAAATAGAATTTCTGGGTCATAGGATAGATAAATGTCTATTATTTTTTTTTTTTTGAGAGAGATTTTTTGCTATAGGGTGTATATGCTCACCAGAGAGACAGAGAGAGACAGAAAATGAGAACTCACCTCCCCCAGGGGGAATGGCCACGTTGTAATCCCTTCTCCTCCAGTCTCCTCTTGGGACTTTGGGCATGCATGCATGTGGGCCAGGTGTAGTTTTAAGCTGCTGTGCTTGGACCTCAAACCACAGTCAGCTATGTGGGAGTCCAGCAACGCAGCCAATACGCCATCTGCTGATCCCAAATGTTTAATTTTTAAAAGGAAACATAGGAGACCAGCAGATGGCATCATGGTTATGTTGCTGGACTCCCACATAGCTGACTGTGGTTTGAGGTCCAAGCACAGCAGCTTAAAACTACACCTGGCCCACATGCATGCATGCCCAAAGTCCCAAGAGGAGACTGGAGGAGAAGGGATTGTGGCATGGCCATCCCTCCAGGGGGATGATTTCTCACTTTCTGTCTCTCTGGCAGGTGCATATGGCCTATAGCAAAAATCTCTCCAAAAATAAAAAAAAATTATTGTCTAGTTTGCTACAGAGTATGTGCAGAGAGACAGACAGAGAGAGGGAGAAAGAGAGAGAGGGAAAGTGAGAAATCATCCCCCAGAAGCTGGGTACACTACAAAGCCTTCTCCTCCATTCTCCTCTTGGGATATTGGGCATAGATGTACATGTAAACAGCATGATTTTCAAGCTGGGTCTGGGACCTGAACCATAAAGTTGACCATATGGAATCTAGTCTCTTTGACCTCCACTGCACCTGCTGGCCCCATGTTAACTTTTTAAGAAACTTTGAGGTTTTCAAGAAGATGTTTTCTTTTAAATCTTGGAGTAGGCAAAGAGAAGACACAAAGAAAAAAAATAGTAATTTAGACTTAATAATATTTTAAAATTTTGTTTGTCCAAAGTCATCATTAAGAAAATAGACAAGTGGGAACCAGCAGTTAGCGTAATGACTATGTTGCTGGACTCCCACGTAGTCGACCGCGGTTCGTGTCCCGGACCCGGTGGCTTAAAACTCACGCCGGGCGCGTGTGCGTGCGTGCCCAAGATCCCAAGAGGAGAATGGAGGAGAAGGGATTGCGGCGTGACCATCCCCCCTGGGGGGTGATTTCTCGCTTTCTGTCTCTATGTCTCTCTCTGTCTGTCTGTCTGGCGAGCGCACGCGCCCCATAGCGAAAAACCCCCCCCAAAAAAAAAAAAAAAAAAAAAAAAAAAAAGCCACAGACTGAGATAAGAATATCTACAACACACAAATATGACAGAGAACTTGTTTTCAGATTATATAAGGAATTCCTGCAACTCAATAATAAAAATAATAAAATAGACAATAATAAGGTTTTCTTTTGGGGGGCGGAGGGAGAAGTTTTTGCTATAGGGCACATGCGCTTGCCAGAAAGACAGAGAGAGACAGACAGAAAGCGAGAAATCACCCCCAGGGGGGATGGCCACGCTGCAATCCCTTCTCCTCCATTCTCCTCTCGGGATCTTGGGCAAACACACACATGCACCTGGTGTGAGTTTTGGCTACCTGGTCTGGGACTTGAACTACAGTTGACTACATGGGAATTCAGCGACATTGCCATTATGCCAACTGCTGGTTCCAACAATAACAATTAAAAAGACAAATTCTAGAAAGACTTCAAGAGTTACTTCATAAAAGAAGATATATGAATGACAAGCACATGGAAAAGCACTCAGCATCTTTATTCACAAGAGATATGAAAATTAAAGCCACAATAAGATATCCCTGCACAGCCACTAGAATGGCTCAGATGAGAAAGTTTGTTAATAATAAATGTTGGAGAGGTGTAGAAAACGAAGGACTATCATACCTTGGAGATGTGCACATACAATGGTATGATGATTGTAGAATTTGAGTTTATTTCCCTACTTGTTTTATGTACAGTTAGACCTTTACCCCTTCAAATACAAAGACTTTTTTTTTTTTAATTTTTAGATTTTTTTGTCATAGGGTATGTGTGCTAGCTGGAGAGAGAGAGAGAAAGAGAGACAGAGAGGGAAGTGAGAAATCACCCCCTGGGGGTCAGCCATGTTGCAATTCCTACCCCTCCATTCTACTTTTGGGATTTTGGGCACACACATACGTGTACTTAGTGTCTTTTTCAGGCCATTGTTTTGGGACTCAAACTACCAAAGAGGCCATGTGAGATCCAGCACCTTAACCACCACACCACCTGTTGGCCCCCTCAAATACAAAGATATCCTAAAGTTACAATTTTTTTTTTTTTAAGGTAAGAAATAAACCGAGAAGTAAAGCTGACTTTGAAGGCTTAGTTACTTTTAAGTGGTGTGTGATAGTAGGACATTTCTAGTCTGTGAATTAATTTTTTTTTTTTCTAAATCAGGAACCTGACTTTGACATTGAAAGAAATATGGAGATAACTCCAGGAGAAAAAGTACTTCAGAACACCAAAGAGCAACGGGATCAGCAAAATCGACTGAAAGAAATAGATGAAAAACTGAGAAAAATGAAGGAAAATGTGGTAAGTCTTTTTTTAAAGTTTAATTATAGTAAGCGATTGTACTACAAAACGTTTCAGTTTCCTTTGATTGTTTTATGGCTGTTCATATGTGCTAAATCAAGTGTGCATTTGTCAGTAAGAATTTGAATAACAGCTAAAAATATGATCCATAGGACTGAAGTAGTAGTAGGTTGTCATTGTCAGGAAAGTCATGGCACATTTTTGCATAGGAAAACATGTCATGACTTTTCAGACGACCCAATAGTATGCTTAATTAATGTAATTTATATGACATAATAAGCCTATAAAATACTATATGAAGTCAGAATCATGATCCTGATTCTAATATTCTGTGTCTGACAATGACATAAGTATTATTTTATTATAGAAAAACTTGCTAGTTCTTCAAAAAAAAACCCACCCTTATAAATTGAATGTATACCTTAAATACTCTCACATTTGTTCATAAATAATAATACATTATTAATCATAAATTCATTTAATATATCATAAATCTTTCTTGCTCACCATTTAAAGACATATCATTACTGATGAGAGAAATCATTGTAAATCAACTAAATTGTGAGCTGATTGATATTCTGAACCTATTAGGAATGTTCTATAATATTATGATTTTCCAGCTACCCACAAGATTTGCCAGTTGGAAAAGCCAAGTGGCTTTTATGTAAAATTAAACATGACAGGGCTGAACTTATGATTCTACCTGTATCGTCTTCCAGGGCTCATCGTGCTATAATTTTCAGCAGTACACTTTCTGTCTCCTCCTGAATCCTGTCATCTTTAAGCCTCATTAGGTTTTAAAGCATGTATGGCTAATTTATTGCTAGGTCCTGGCATGATTTCCTATGACTCTCAAAATCTTTTCTTTGGGAACCAGCAGTTAGTGTAATGGCTATGTCGCTGGACTCCCATGTAGTCGACCGTGGTTCGCGTCCCGGACCCGGTGGCTTAAAACTCATGCCGGGCGCGTATGCGTGCGTGCCCAAGATCTCGAGAGGAGAATGGAGGAGAAGGGATTGTGGCGTGACCATCCCCCCTGGGGGATTATTTCTCGCTTTCTGTCTCTATGTCTCTGTCTGGCAAGCGCACGCGCCCTGTAGTGAAAACCTCTCAAAAAAAAAAAAATCTTTTCTTTGTCTCTCATTTTGTCATCCTTTTCTCAGCATTGTCACCACATGCCTCGTGGTCTTACTAGCTGGTCTTTGTGGAATTTCTCGCTTCCTTTCTTTCTTGCCTTCTCTTTTCTTGTTTCACATTATATGCTGCTCCATGGAGGCGAGCCTAGGTAAGTGATTTTGATTAAGGTATGATTCCTCAGTGTCCCCATCAGTGTACAGGATCCTGACAGAGTCTTCATGCCTTGTGACCCTGTGCAGTTGGGTCATTCCTACTGCTTGGTGACCATGGACAGCAGCACGGACCCAGAGCCTGACATAGATCGAAGGCCACCTAAGGGGAGTCAGGCAACCATCTAAGGGAGTAAATGCATTGTGCTTGTCTTTATAGCTCATTTTTGTTTGCTTTTCATGGGAAATTTCATGGGAATTGTATTTCAGGGAGAAAGCTTTTTTTATTTTCTGAGGGAATTTTTTTTCTCTTTGTTGATTTGGTGAAGAAGCAGAAAGGGCTCTTGGCTAGTAGTTGTGGTGGTGATTGGACGTTGCAGACTCAATGTAATAAATAAAATGTTTGTGGTTTGACTTGTTTTGAAAACTGATGGCATTTGCTCTCGCTCTGCATATGCCAATCCAAGGCAGACAAAGAATGTCATTTTGCATAATTCATTCTCCTGATTTCTGACTGCTATAGTCCGGATGTTTACGTCTCCTTAAAATTCATGTTGAAATCCTAACCCCAAAGTGATGGCATTAGGAGGGTAGGGTTTTTTGGGATATGATCAGTTCATGAGGGTGACACTCTCAAAAATGGAATCAGTGCCTTTATAAAATGGGCCTGAGGGCCTTTTACCACGTGAGGACACAGTGAGCAGGTACCGCCTACGAACGAGGAAAGGACCCTCACTACACAGTGTATCTGCCAGTTCCCTGATCTTGGACTTCCCAACTACCAGGATTGTGAGAAGTAACATCCTGTTGTTTATAAGCCACCCAGTCCACAGAATTTGTTATAGCAGCCCAGATCTACCATTGCTTAATTTTTGGCTCGAAACTTGGGTCTTTTAAGACATCTTATGTATCATCCCAGTGCCATATGAGGTATTGCTACACTTAAAGGGATATAACATATATCAGTAATTGGTTGTTATTTAAGTGGAACAGAATAATATATGAGTGAAGAAGAACAATTATTGACTAGTCACTGTGGGTCAGCACTGTTTCAAGTACTTCATAAAATACCAAGTTATCTAATCTTCTTAATCACTTGGTGAAGGAGATGCTATTATCGTCATTTTGTAGATGAAGAAATGGGAGCAAAGAGAGATTGAATAACTTTCTTAAGGTTACAAAGCTAGTAAGAAGGAGATTGGATTTAAATGATGAGTTTTTTACAATGATGCTATGTTGATATTTATTTTCTTTTGTGAATATTGAGTAATGCTTTCGTTAGTTAAAAGGTGATATATTCGTTATAACTAGTAATATTAGTAAGATGTTTTGATTCTCCCATATAAATTTTAATTTTATAGTTTTATGTTTTATACTCACTTTCTGAGGCTATCTAAACAATAAAGACATATGAATAATGATCTGTATATATTTTTTTTAATTGCTTAGTGTTTCATAATAACCTGCAGATCCATATTGCATACCAGGTGACCATTTGATGGCAGATATTTTGTTTCAAACTCTATACAACTTCTTGTACCTACTGTGTCTGTTTCAAACTCTATACAACTTCTTGTACCTCGTTACAGCTGGGTACTTTCTGGATATGGAGTCATGAGTCCTTGCTTCGGTTTTATTGATAGCCTTCTCTGTGGCCTTAAATGAACCCCTTAGTCTCTTCATGACTTGATTTCATTGCTTTAATAATTTATTTTTTTGGAGAGGTTTTTGCTATAGGGCACGTGCGCTCTCTAGAAAGAGACCTATACACACACCTATATATACACATGCAGTATTTAGAACAGAGCATGAAACATTTTGAGTGCTATGTAAATAATTATTTCTGTTTTTCTTATTGTTATTATTAACGTTATTAATAAGGCATTTACATAAGCTTGTGTCTAGGGTAAGGTGGGGGAAGATATAGCACAGATGGTGAAATTGAAGATGAAGGAGTAAGTTTTGGAGAGGAATCAAGATGTCCTCTTCCTGACTCAGGATGAAAAATGGGAAAGGTGGGCCAAGAAAGACAGGTTTAGAGAAGAAAAGGTATTGGAGATCATACTTGAGTATTCTCTACTTACTCTATACATTGAGATCCTATTCTGTGCGCAGAGTGAGAGGTAGAATGGGGATTGAGGGACCAGGAGGTAATGTAGCAGTTAAGGTGCTGGACTCCCACATAGTTGACCATAGTTCAAGTCCCAGACCTGGCGGCTTGAAACCCATGTCAGGCATGTGTATGTTTGTGCCCAAGGTCCTGAGAAGAGAATGAAGGAGAAGGGATTGTGGCATGGCCGTCCCTCTGGGGAGTAATTTCTCACTTTCTCTGTCTCTCCAGTGAGCACATGTGCCCTATAGCAAAAATCTAAAACAAACAAACAAAAAGTGGGTATTGAACAAGGGCAGGAAAGGACTGGAATAGAGTCCATGAATGAGAACAAAGCAGTAGTGAACAATGAAAACAGCCCAGGGGACCAGCAGTAAGCATAATGGCTATGTCGCTGGACTCCCATGTAGTCAACTGCGGTTCGAGTCCCAGACTCAGTGTCTTAAACTCACACTGGGCGCGTGTGCATGCGTGCCCAAGATCCCAAGAGAAGAATGGAGGAGAAGGGATTGTGGTGTGGCCATCACCCCTGGGGGGGGGGGTGTGATTTCCTCGAGTTCTGTCTCTCTGTCTCTCTCTGTCTTTCTGGCAAGTGCATATGCCCTATAGGAAAAGCCTCTCAAAAACAAACAAATAAAACAAAACAAAACAAAACAACACAACAACAACAAAAAAACCCAAGCTGTGACATTGAGTCTGTCAGCAAGGCTTAGAGGTTACTCTGGAAACCCTCAGCAGTTCACCAAAAATGGAGATAATGGGTGGTGAGTTGAGGTAGGGGAGAAGAGAAGTTGGGTGACTGCAATGGAGCAAGGGAACTGGTGCTCCTATGAGACGGTGCTAAAAGAGAAAAAGGTACCAATGTAATGTGTGTCCCCCACATAGCAGCTGGAATTCCTTTGCCCCCTTAGACTCAGTTTCATAACTTATTGTACGTAAATAGAATAGAATACATATGGCTATCAGAAGAATAAGGGGTCTATGTATCTTGAAAGGATTTCTGTAATATAGTATTAAGGAAAAGAGCCTGTTGCAGGAGACAATGATTAATGTGATTCTATTTTTATTTTTAAAAAATGATAGGAAAATTCTGGACCAATATATACCAAATGAAGATTAAATTAGAGTTTATATACAGTATTGGGATTACTGATTACTTTTAGTGGGGATAGGAATGGGTTGGCAGATGAAGAAAGGAAATTTACTTTTTTTTAAAAAAAGAATTATTTTATTTAGCTTTATTTATTTACTTATTTATCTATTTTTAATTTGACCAGGGAAGGACAGAGTGTGTGTGTGTGTTGGGGGGGGGAGTGAGAAATCAAGCCTCCAGGTTGAGGACTTGAACTGCTGTTGGCCATGTGGGAGTCTGGCATCTTGAACCACCACGCCACCTGCTGGCCCAGGAAATTCACTTTCTATAGCATATACTATTTCAAGGGAAATGTGTGTTGGAATTACAGATGCTTTTTATGTTATTTTCATGCACTTCTCTATATTCTAGACTTTTTTGTAATACACATGTATTGTAGTTGTGAACAGAAAAAAAAATTTAAAAGTATAGAGCATTGATACATACAAAAGATGACTACTTTTCTGTCTCTTAATAGGTGGTCTTTTTTATGAAAACATTTTAAAATAATTATTTAGATTTATTTATTATTATTTTTAAAATTTGACCAGAAAGAGACAGAGACTGAGAGACAGGGAAAGTGAGAAAGCAAGCTGCCACAGCTGGAACTTGAACTGTGGTTGGCATGTGGGAGTCCAGACTCTTAGCCACTACACCACCTGCCGGCCTCATGAGTGGTCTTTACACATTTAGAAAAACAGAGTGAGCCAACACAGGAATAATGTTCAGCTTTACCAGCAATTAAAATTCATGTTCAAACAACCTCTATGTACTATATACATCTGTCAGACTAGCAACAATGATGACAAATGTGATAAATTATGTGGGAGTGGTATGGAGCTAGGGATAGCAATACTTAACATTATTAATTGCTTTTAAACTTTGTATTCACCACCCCCACCCCTGGAATGCAATAGGTCAATAAATATAAAAACAGATATGACATGGCTCATATTTTCCCACCTTTATAATCCTACTTTTAGGAATATTTCCCAGAAAACTATACTCAAGGAAAGCCAAACCAAATAGTAAATCACTTAGGTGCTCTCAAATAAGGAGATGCCAAAACAGCTTATACAACGTTAGCCTGTTTTAATACCATGGTAGGATGATGGAAATGACAAGTACAGGGACTTTATCAACAGGACTTCTCATTGGAAATGCATGGCATATAAAATAAAAATTAAAGGTAGATTTTTATAGACTTTAATTATACATATTAATATGTTTGTATATATTATTGCCAACAACAATCTAGGACAATAAAATATGCTAATAGCCTAGCTTTATTAGGTTATTTTCTACTTTCAATTAAATTACCTTTATTCCTAAAGAAAAATTTTCTACTTTCAATTAAATTACCTTTATTCCTAAAGAAAAAAGAACCATAACTGATGAAATTTTATTACTTCATTGTTTTATTTAGTCATTTTAGCCCATTAATTAATGATAGATCTTTTGAGTAATTTAAATAGTGACAGTAATTCATGTTTTGTCTAATTGTTCTGAAATATTGAGTATTACCATTTAATAATAAGAATTTTTTTTTCAATGACCATCTTTAACTAGTAGGGTTAGACAAGTGTATTTAATGAAGTTGCATAATTCTGCCTTTCAGAAATGGAAAGAATTCAATTTTAGTTTTTGTATTTTCAAAGAAAGAATCATCAATTTAATTTCTTTTCACTGATTCTCTTAATGATAAAATATTCTGAAAGGTGTTTTGTTAGTATTGTTAAAAAAAGCTTTTCATAGTTCCAATCATTTCAAATACATTGACTACAGATTTTAGGTCTTTATTGTGTTTCCTTTTTATTCTCAGTTTGAACTTCATTCACTTTTTCATCATTTGAATTCTCCACTATTTTTTTCCACATTCTTTCCCTTTTCAGTTTCCTAGAAACCACTGAGCCTGGCCTTGTTTGGTGAACTGCATTGTCATTATTGCATCAAAATGTTTAGTACTCTGAGGCCTGTTGCTGAGCATTGAGGATAAGAATGTGGTTCACAAAGGATAATAAATCCTTACATTCTGATTCTTATTTCGACATGCTCTTGTCATTTAACCTGGCATAAGAACACCCAAATAGGTCCTAGTTAGAAGGCTAGAGGATTTCTCCTGCCAAGAGAATGGATAGAGGGTCTACCTTCAATTGTTAAACATGTTATAGAATTCTGGAAGGTGAGAGTTGAAGGGGCCATAGAGGTCATATGGGCCGGTTCCATAGATTAGAAACCAAAGTCTTAAGCTACTAAATGATTTTCAGAAACTCTCAATTAGTTATTAGTGGACTTGGGCCAATCCTGGTTCTTCTGATGCCTCAACCTATGAATTATATAGTAAATCCAACCTAAATCATATCTATGTAGTTCCCCAATTTTCTGCTATAATTTATAGGTACCCACATATGTGGACTTTACTCTAGAGCTTTCACATGTTTACCATATAGATATATATATTTATTTTTAACATTTTATTATTTTTTTTGTTATATGGTGTGTGTACTTGTCAGAGGGAGACAGAGACAGAGGAGAGGGAGAGAGAGAAAGTACCTTCTAGTGGGGTGTGATCACACTGCAATCACAATCCTTTCTCCTCCATTTCTCCATCCTATTGGAATTTTGGGCGCACACATGTGTGTACTGGCATGTTTTCCAAGCTGCCTGGGTTGGAATTCAGTTGGCGCATGTGGGATCTGGCTTCCTTAATCACTAGGCCATGGGTTAGCCCCATCTTTTTCGACTGAACTTCAAACAAACCTGACATGTTTGTGATTAAACAGGAAGACCAATTGGTGTGCTTTGGTGTTCATACATAATATATTCAAACATGAATTGGAAAAGTGGTATAACTCTTTTCAGTATCATTTAGAACCATAAAAATCAGTTTATTCTTTTTTTTTTTAACTTTATTTCATTTTATTTATTTATTCATTTATTTTAATTTGACCAGAGACAGACAGCTCATACACACACACACACACACACACACACAGAGAGAGAGAGAGAGAGAGAGAGAGAGAGAGAGAGAGAGAGAGAGAAACAGTCGAAAGCTAGCCACCAGGTCCAGGACTCGAACCGTGGTCAGCCCAGCACCTTAACCATAGCTATATGCCATCTGCTGGTCCCTGAAACTCATTTTTATATTTGTTTTTTAAGAACTTATGTCTGGGACCAGCAGCTTATTTTTAAAAAATGATAGGAAAATTCTGGACCAATATATACCAAATGAAGATTAAATTAGAGTTTATATACAGTATTGGGATTACTGATTACTTTTAGTGGGGATAGGAATGGGTTGGCAGATGAAGAAAGGAAATTTACTTTTTTTTAAAAAAAGAATTATTTTATTTAGCTTTATTTATTTACTTATTTATCTATTTTTAATTTGACCAGGGAAGGACAGAGTGTGTGTGTGTGTTGGGGGGGGGAGTGAGAAATCAAGCCTCCAGGTTGAGGACTTGAACTGCTGTTGGCCATGTGGGAGTCTGGCATCTTGAACCACCACGCCACCTGCTGGCCCAGGAAATTCACTTTCTATAGCATATACTATTTCAAGGGAAATGTGTGTTGGAATTACAGATGCTTTTTATGTTATTTTCATGCACTTCTCTATATTCTAGACTTTTTTGTAATACACATGTATTGTAGTTGTGAACAGAAAAAAAAATTTAAAAGTATAGAGCATTGATACATACAAAAGATGACTACTTTTCTGTCTCTTAATAGGTGGTCTTTTTTATGAAAACATTTTAAAATAATTATTTAGATTTATTTATTATTATTTTTAAAATTTGACCAGAAAGAGACAGAGACTGAGAGACAGGGAAAGTGAGAAAGCAAGCTGCCACAGCTGGAACTTGAACTGTGGTTGGCATGTGGGAGTCCAGACTCTTAGCCACTACACCACCTGCCGGCCTCATGAGTGGTCTTTACACATTTAGAAAAACAGAGTGAGCCAACACAGGAATAATGTTCAGCTTTACCAGCAATTAAAATTCATGTTCAAACAACCTCTATGTACTATATACATCTGTCAGACTAGCAACAATGATGACAAATGTGATAAATTATGTGGGAGTGGTATGGAGCTAGGGATAGCAATACTTAACATTATTAATTGCTTTTAAACTTTGTATTCACCACCCCCACCCCTGGAATGCAATAGGTCAATAAATATAAAAACAGATATGACATGGCTCATATTTTCCCACCTTTATAATCCTACTTTTAGGAATATTTCCCAGAAAACTATACTCAAGGAAAGCCAAACCAAATAGTAAATCACTTAGGTGCTCTCAAATAAGGAGATGCCAAAACAGCTTATACAACGTTAGCCTGTTTTAATACCATGGTAGGATGATGGAAATGACAAGTACAGGGACTTTATCAACAGGACTTCTCATTGGAAATGCATGGCATATAAAATAAAAATTAAAGGTAGATTTTTATAGACTTTAATTATACATATTAATATGTTTGTATATATTATTGCCAACAACAATCTAGGACAATAAAATATGCTAATAGCCTAGCTTTATTAGGTTATTTTCTACTTTCAATTAAATTACCTTTATTCCTAAAGAAAAAAGAACCATAACTGATGAAATTTTATTACTTCATTGTTTTATTTAGTCATTTTAGCCCATTAATTAATGATAGATCTTTTGAGTAATTTAAATAGTGACAGTAATTCATGTTTTGTCTAATTGTTCTGAAATATTGAGTATTACCATTTAATAATAAGAATTTTTTTTTCAATGACCATCTTTAACTAGTAGGGTTAGACAAGTGTATTTAATGAAGTTGCATAATTCTGCCTTTCAGAAATGGAAAGAATTCAATTTTAGTTTTTGTATTTTCAAAGAAAGAATCATCAATTTAATTTCTTTTCACTGATTCTCTTAATGATAAAATATTCTGAAAGGTGTTTTGTTAGTATTGTTAAAAAAAGCTTTTCATAGTTCCAATCATTTCAAATACATTGACTACAGATTTTAGGTCTTTATTGTGTTTCCTTTTTATTCTCAGTTTGAACTTCATTCACTTTTTCATCATTTGAATTCTCCACTATTTTTTTCCACATTCTTTCCCTTTTCAGTTTCCTAGAAACCACTGAGCCTGGCCTTGTTTGGTGAACTGCATTGTCATTATTGCATCAAAATGTTTAGTACTCTGAGGCCTGTTGCTGAGCATTGAGGATAAGAATGTGGTTCACAAAGGATAATAAATCCTTACATTCTGATTCTTATTTCGACATGCTCTTGTCATTTAACCTGGCATAAGAACACCCAAATAGGTCCTAGTTAGAAGGCTAGAGGATTTCTCCTGCCAAGAGAATGGATAGAGGGTCTACCTTCAATTGTTAAACATGTTATAGAATTCTGGAAGGTGAGAGTTGAAGGGGCCATAGAGGTCATATGGGCCGGTTCCATAGATTAGAAACCAAAGTCTTAAGCTACTAAATGATTTTCAGAAACTCTCAATTAGTTATTAGTGGACTTGGGCCAATCCTGGTTCTTCTGATGCCTCAACCTATGAATTATATAGTAAATCCAACCTAAATCATATCTATGTAGTTCCCCAATTTTCTGCTATAATTTATAGGTACCCACATATGTGGACTTTACTCTAGAGCTTTCACATGTTTACCATATAGATATATATATTTATTTTTAACATTTTATTATTTTTTTTGTTATATGGTGTGTGTACTTGTCAGAGGGAGACAGAGACAGAGGAGAGGGAGAGAGAGAAAGTACCTTCTAGTGGGGTGTGATCACACTGCAATCACAATCCTTTCTCCTCCATTTCTCCATCCTATTGGAATTTTGGGCGCACACATGTGTGTACTGGCATGTTTTCCAAGCTGCCTGGGTTGGAATTCAGTTGGCGCATGTGGGATCTGGCTTCCTTAATCACTAGGCCATGGGTTAGCCCCATCTTTTTCGACTGAACTTCAAACAAACCTGACATGTTTGTGATTAAACAGGAAGACCAATTGGTGTGCTTTGGTGTTCATACATAATATATTCAAACATGAATTGGAAAAGTGGTATAACTCTTTTCAGTATCATTTAGAACCATAAAAATCAGTTTATTCTTTTTTTTTTTAACTTTATTTCATTTTATTTATTTATTCATTTATTTTAATTTGACCAGAGACAGACAGCTCATACACACACACACACACACACACACACACAGAGAGAGAGAGAGAGAGAGAGAGAGAGAAACAGTCGAAAGCTAGCCACCAGGTCCAGGACTCGAACCGTGGTCAGCCCAGTGGGAGTGTCCAGCGCCTTAATCACCATGCCACCTGCTGGTTCCCAGAAATCAGTTTATTTAACAAATGTGTAACAACTTACTTTTAGGAAGATGGATGAAATAATAGAACTGAGACAAAATTGGTATTTTTATAAAATGTGCAAGTTTTGTTCTGCCTTCTGTAGGTGATGGCAGGGGTATGAAATAATGATGCAAAGTATTTCATTATGAAATTTTGAGAGTGGAATTTGTACATTAACAGTTGAATAAACTTTAAAAATTTGATAGGCAAAGAAACATTTTGAAATCAGTAGAACATAACATTTTCAGAAGTTTTTATATATTTCTACTTGTGACATGGAAATTGTGACAAAATTCCTTGCAACTGAGAAATGGCATGTTACACAGTTATACACACATGGCTGGTGCTCATGAATTATTCTAGAATGAATAAATTAGCCAGTGTGGCCCAGCTATGGTCATGCACATAAGAAGGCGCCACTGTGTGATGGCTGAGGCCTCATGGAGGCATGGGTTTGGTTGCTGGCCCAGTCTAAAGAGGCTGAGCATGGTGACATGTGCCAGCTATCCTGGCTAACTAGGAGGCTGGGACAGATGGATCACACCTTGGTGAGACTCTGTCAAAAAGACCTGTTTCTCTTCTATATACTCTCTTTTATATATATATGTGTGTGTGTGTGTGTGTGTGTGTGTGTATCTATATATGTGTGTGTGTGTATATATATATATAAGATCTGTGACTCGAACTGTGGTTGGCCATGTAGGAGTCCAGCGCCCTTAACCACCATGCCACCTGCCGGCTCCTCTTATGTATATATGTATTTTTAAAATCCAGTGATCTTTTAAAAGTTATTGGCTATGTATATTTGAATATAATTTAGGATAAATTTTATATGTAGCTAGCTGGAGTGCTTTGGGAAGATATTAAGGAAATTTTAGCATTTTTCATTAACTTATTTTATTTCAACTACCATTTTTAATCTATTTTTTAAAAGAATTATTTTATTTAACTTTATTTATTATTATCATTGTTATTTTCCAGTTTGACCAGAGAGAGAGAGAGAGAGGAAGTGAGAAAGCAAGCCACCAGGTCTGAGACTTGAACCGTGGTCGGCCATGTGGGAGTCCAGTGCCCTTAACCACCGTGCCACTTGCCAGCCCCACCATTTTTAATCTATTTATAAAATACGTTAAATTTCAGCTTCAAATTTAAACTCACATTGGGGCAGGGTGGGGTTTTCACAGGCATGGAAAAAATTGGAAAACATGAAATAAACTGAAATTCCTGCCTGGGATTATGGATTATCTAAGGTTTAATACTTAGAAATAGAAGACCATGGCCTTGTAACCAGCACCTATGCCAATCTGTAGATGAGAGATTCTAGCTATGTAGCAGATTAATTTTTTTTTTTTTTTAGGTTTTTACCATAGGGCACATGCACTCACCTAGAGAGAGAGAGAGAGAGAGAGAGAGAGAGAGAGAGAGAGAGAGCGCACGCACAAGTGAGACATCACCCCTAGGGGAGATAGCCATGCTGAAACCCCTTCTTCTCCATTGTCCTCTCAGGATTTTGGGCATGCATGTACACACCCTGTGTGATTTTCAAGCAGCCAGGTTTGGAACTCGACCTGCGATTGGTCATGTGGGAGTCCAGTGCCTTAACTGCCACGTCGCCTGCTGGTGATGAAAACTGCTAAGTGGGACCAGCAGATGATATAATGGTTATGTCACTGGACTCCCACGTAGTCAGCTGTGGTTCAAATCATGGACCTGGTGGTGTGTGTACGTTACATGCTCAAAATCCTGAGAGAATGGAGGAAAAGGGATTGCAGCATGGTCATGCCCCCTGAGGGGTGATTTCTTGCTTTTTGTCTTTCTAGTGAGTGCAAGTGTCCTATAGAAAAATCTCTTTTAAAAAATAAAAAAAGAAAGCAACTGCTAAGCAGTGAACCTAAGCCTGCTGGAGATACATATGTATATATGTATCTATTTATTGTTATTATTTTTTAATAGTAGTTTTTGAAGAATGATTCAGCTGGCAGAAAAGTTAAGGGAACTCACTGGACATAGAAAAGATGAGACAGTATGAATCAGGAGGTGTAAATGATCTTTGGATCCAGCATTTGTCTCCACAATATCTGTTTATCTCCGAAGGTCTAAAGCAGGCCACATATAGGGGCTCAGGAAACAGATTCAAAGACAGGTGGGAGGTCCTACATGGAGTTGTTACACAAAATGGTTAAAACTTCAGTGGAAGAATTAGGAAAAACCTGCTCTGGAGAGTGAATGGTGGAGATAGATTAGCTTTCACTGCTTTGGTTGTGGGTAGAATGAAAAATATAAAAATCTCTCATGAGAATTTCTAATGATAGGCCAGCACGAAGGTAGGTTTTGGATTTGAGTTCACACTGCTGGGTCAGAAAAATACAGCTTGCATGTTTAATTGAAAGTGGTCTTAGGTTGGCAGACTCCCTGCTCCTGGTAGAAGGGAAGTGAAACCTCTCTGGAAGAACACAACTTAAATCTATACTGTAATGAATTCCCATAAATAAAATTTAAGACCCATGAATCTACCATAAAGAACTCTTTCCACCCGCAACACATGAGAAAATAAGTCATCATCATAAGCAAAAGTTAATAGAAAAACCATACTGTAAAATCAGTTCCACACAGAGTGCAGAGTTTGGAGTGGTCTGTTTCAGAATGTAAAGTCAATCTCTTTAACATATTTATAGAAATAAAAGGAGCTTTTGAGAATATGACAAAAGAAAACTTGAAATGGAACCAAATAGGACTTGTAGAAATGAAAATGTAATGAAATGGAATTTTACTCTCTTAGATCTATACTTTCCCTGATCCCTTGTACAGGATCCTGGAGCCTATACCCATCTCACTGTCACCTTTCTGTAGCTTTTCTAAAGCTTATGCTGTCCCTCCAGTAAAAAGAACAACAGTGACATTTTCAAAGCAATTAGAAGAAAATTGTTCAGTAGCTTGTTAGAATAGAACATGGGCCTCTGAGCACTAGAGCAGAGGGAAGAAAAAGAGATAATTACATACTGCCTGACTTGCAAGAATACGTCACTGTTACTTTTACCCATTAAGATGGATTTTTTTCCAACTATTTTTCTGCCTGTTTTTACTGCCTCTCTTAGCTTTAGATCTTTGTTCCTTAAAGCATTAACTCTTAGTATCCATTTTAAAATATTAAATAGTCTCTTAATTGGAAAACATACCAGATTTGAAAGGGGTGCTATCTGATACATTTAAAAAGTTGTGAATAGACTTTATTTTCTGTAAAACAGTCTTAGGTTTACAGAAAAAATGTGCAGGAAGTACAGTATTCTTCTATGCTTGCCCCCAGTTTGGTCTATGTTTGACATTTTGAATTAGTATAGTACATTTATTGATGAACTTATATTGATGTATTATTATCTTCTAATTTCCATAGTTTACTTTAGGGTCCAGTCTTTGTGTTGTACATGTCTATGGATTTTAAAAAAATATTTATTTATTTATTTTACATTTGTTATTATTTATTATTATTATTATTAAATTGGCTATAGTACATATGTGCTTACCAGAGAGACAGAGAAGGGGAGAGAGAGAAAGAGAGAGAGAAAGTGAGAAAGCAAGCCACTAGGTCTGGGACTCAATCTGTGGTTGACCATGTGGGAGTTCAACACCTTAACCACAATACCACCTGCTGGCCCTTAGTTTTGTTTTTTTTTTTCCTTGCTATAGGGTGCATGCGTATGCCAGAAAGACAGAGAGACAGAAAGCGAGAAATCACCCCCCAGGGTGGATGGCCACGTTGCAATCCCTTCTCCTCTATTCTCCTCTCAGGATCTTGGGCATGTACTCACACGCGCCTGGTGTGAGTTTTTGTTTTTGGAGAGATTTTTTTTTTTTTTTGCTATAGGGCGCATGCACTTGCCAGACAGACAGAGACAGAGAAACAGAAAGCGAGAAATCACCCCCCAAGGGGGATGGCCACGCCGCAATCCCTTCTTCTCCATTCTCCTCTCGGAATCTTGGGCACGCATGGGCACGTGCCTGGCATGAGTTTCAAGCCACCGGATCCGGGACGCGAACCGCGGTCGACTTCATGGGAGTCCAACAACATAACCATTACACTAACTGCTGGTCCCACGCCTAGTGTGAGTTTAAGCCACCGGGTCTGGGACTTGAACCACGGTCAGCTACATGAGGGTCTAGTGATGTAGCCATTATGCTATCTGCTGGCCCCAGGTCTGTGGTTCTTAACACATGCATAATTTCATGTGTCCATCATTATAACTATCATGCAGAATAGTTTCATGGTCCTAAAAATGCCATGTTCCACCTATTCATTTCCCCCACCCCTTTGAACCTCACAACCACTGATCTTTTTATCCTCTGTGGATTTTCTTTTTTTGGGGGGGAGGGTTGTGGTTTTATTTAGAAACAAAACATGCACACGAGCTGTCTACTCATGTGCATGGCATTGTGACTGGTGACTCTGATGGCCAACTGCTGCCCTTTCCACCATTGCCTTGTGGTTCTTAGAGGAAACGAGAGTGATCTCAGCACAGTAAAGACTTACTGCATATCAGCAGCACTTCCAGCTCCTTGATGGTGTGGACCAGGAACTTCCAGAAGCTGCTGGGCAGCATGTGCTTTGTTTTGTTGTTGCTCCCGTAACTAATGTTGGCCATCAAGATCTGGCTTTTGAATCTCTTCTGTACCTCTAGGTTTCCTCCAGTTGTGCCTAACGTTGACATATCAGCCTGTCTGATGTCAGATGAACTTCTTGGTCCTCTTTTGGACGATCTTGAGCTTCACAAGGGGTCTGAGGGCAGCTGTGATGCCGGGTAGGAGATGGCTGCCACCTCTACAGGCAGCACCGAGGAAGAGAGAAGGCTATTCTCTATGGTTTTGCCTTTTCCAGAATATTATTTACTGGGACTCATGTAATATCTGGCCTGAACAAATATCACTATACCATTTATTGAATGGCTGTAGGGTTATAGAAAAAAATTGAGCAAAAATACAGAGCTCTTATATTCACTCTTATCACTACTCTCCCATATTAGCTATTATTAACATTTTGCATCTTGTACATTTGTTACAACTAATGAATCTGTACTGATAAATGATTATTGACTGAAACACATAGTTTATATCAAGGTTCACTTTTTGTATTGTACATTTTATGGGTTTAAGAAATTCATAATGGGGCTGGCTGGTGGCGTGGTGGTTAAGGGCGCTGGACTCCCACATGGCTGACGATGGTTCGAGTTCCGGACCTGGTGGCTTGCTTTCTTACTTTCCTTCTCTCTCACTCTCTGTCCCTCTCTGGTCAAACTAAAATAAATAAGTAAATAAAGTTAAATAAAATCATTTGAAACATTAAAAAAAAAGAAATTCATAATGCACCTACATGTACCTACAATTACAGTATCACATAAGATAATTATTTCACTGCCTAAAATCCTCTATTCTCCACCTATTCATCCTTCTTTCCCTCCCCATAAATACTTGCAGCCATTAATCTTTTTACTGTTGCTTTTTGCCCTTTCTAGAATGTCATATATAGATGCTTTTCAACCTAATAATGGGGTTACATTCCAATAAACCCATTATAAACTGGAAATATCATAAGTCAAAAATGCATTTAATATAAGTAATCTACTAGACATCCTTAGCTTAGTCTACTCTCCCTTTAACATGCCCAGAAAACTTACATTAGCTTATAATTGGGCAAGAGCATCTAACCCAAAGCCTGTTATAATTAAAATGTTGAACAGCTCCTGTGCTAAAGTGGAAGACAGAACAATTGTATGGATACTTGCAGTATGGTTTCTACAGCATGTGTATCACTTTTGCACCATCATGAAATCAAAAAATTAAGTTGAATCATAAATTGGATATCATCTGTAGTGGGAATCAACAGTATGTAGCATTTTCAGATTAACTTCTTTCATCTAGCAACATGTATTGAAGATTCATTCTTTTTTTAAAACTTTATTTACAGTCATTCACTGTATAACAATACAGTATATAAAATGAGATTTTCCATCCAGTATACATTGTATATTGGCTCAATCAAGGACGTTACCATACATGTTATCATCAAGTAATTTTCTATTTCTTGTTTCTTATATATTTTGCCTTACCCATTCTCGATTCTCTACCTCTCACCCTCTGCTAACTCCCCTAATTTTCCCACACTGTCTCTGGTATGTACAATTGTTTTTCATGCCTTTTTAATTTCTTTTTGCATTTTATTGATTCATTAAAGATCTTAATTAATTTAAAGACTTTCAATAGCAAGCACAGCTGATATGTACATATTTATGAATGGATGTCTGACTTTAGAGGTAAACCTCAGTGAGTAAAGTGGACATACTATAAAGTAGCACCTCACTGGGGCTATATAGCTTACTGCAGTCATTAAGTAGGTATTAATAGATATTTTTAATGCACTTTTTAATTTAAAAAATTTTAGTTTTAATAGATCAAAATAAAAAAAAATGTTAAGAGAAATTTGCTTAAAACTTAAAGCCAGGAAAAAGGTTAAACTTCAGTTCAAATAGTAGGTAGGCGAACCTATCAACAGTTCAAGAGAAGACAAAAATCCTTAAATATGGAAATCAAAGCATCGAAGAAAATCAGTAATGTTTTAGTCTAAATAAAACAAATTCTATTTCACTAGTTCAGATTCATGTAATCTTTCTCCTATTAAATTTGCAGTGTTACTGTGGTCCGATCTTTTCATTTAAACTCTAAAAGTTAACCTTCAACTCTGGACTTGTCCCTCCCAATAGGCTGGCCATTCTATTGGTTGTTTCTTGTGCTCTTATTTCTATGTGTCCGACTTTAGTTTTCCTGGTATAGCATTCCCTTCAGCACTTCTTAGATAGCTGGTATGGTATCGGTAAATTATTTCAGGTTTTGTTTATCTGAGAATGTTTTTGTGTTTTTTTCCCATGTGAAAGATAATGTTGCTGGGTATAGTATTCTCAGTTAAAATTGTTTTTCGCTTAACACTGAATATATTTTCCCATTCTTTCCTTGTTTGCATTGTTTCTGATGAAAGGTCCAACATTAGCTTTATGGGATATCCTTTGAAAGTAAATTGATGTTTTTCTTCTTGCCAGTTTTAGTATCTTGTCTCTGTCTGTAGTTTTGGTCACTCTGCCTATGATGTGCCTCGGAGAAGATCTCCTAGGGTCGATTCTATGTGAGGTCCTTTGTATTTCTTGGGTATGGATATTTGAGTGCCTCCCTAGGTTTGGAGAGTTTTCTTCCAGGATTTCATGGAATAGATTATCAATGCCCTTATTAGTTTCTTCACTTTCTGGGATACCAATGATCTGGATGTTTGGGCTTTTAATGGTAGCTAGTATTACTTGTATGTTATTCTCATTTTTTGGTGTTATTTTCTCAGTCTTTTTGGTGAATTTTTCTAGGTCAGAGGTTCTGTCTTCTACATCTGAGATTCAATCTTCTGCATGATTTAATCTGCTTTTGATATTTTCAGTGGAAGTTTTGATTTCCTATATTACAACCTTCATCTGTAACAATTTTGTTTGATTCTTTTTTATAATGATCATGCAAGAACTTCCTCACCTCCTGGAACTCGGTGTCTCTTTTCTCCTGCATCTTTTGGAGTTTGTCATCTCTTTTCTCTTGCATCTCTGTTAGTTTGTCACTACGAATATTTTAAATTCTTTATCTGACATTTTGTGGAGGAAGAGGAGTTATTATTTTTCATTAGAGGAGAGATATTTTCTTCATTTCTTATATTTCTTGTGCCTCTGTGGTGGTTTCTGGTCATCTGATGGATTATACTGTTTTCAAATCTGAGCAATCAGAGGAATGCAGAAGGAGGCGACCTGAAGTCTGACTCCTGGCTAGACTGGGGAGCAGGCGGGTGAAATATGGTCTTTGGTGGTCAAAATCAAGATTCATTCTTGTCCATTGCTTGATAGGGTTTCTTTTCTTCCCTCCCCTTGTTAGAATAGAACATGGGCCTCTGAGCACTAGAGCAGAGGGAAGAAAAAGAGATAATTACATACTGCCTGACTTGCAAGAATACGTCACTGTTACTTTTACCCATTAAGATGGATTTTTTTCCAACTATTTTTCTGCCTGTTTTTACTGCCTCTCTTAGCTTTAGATCTTTGTTCCTTAAAGCATTAACTCTTAGTATCCATTTTAAAATATTAAATAGTCTCTTAATTGGAAAACATACCAGATTTGAAAGGGGTGCTATCTGATACATTTAAAAAGTTGTGAATAGACTTTATTTTCTGTAAAACAGTCTTAGGTTTACAGAAAAAATGTGCAGGAAGTACAGTATTCTTCTATGCTTGCCCCCAGTTTGGTCTATGTTTGACATTTTGAATTAGTATAGTACATTTATTGATGAACTTATATTGATGTATTATTATCTTCTAATTTCCATAGTTTACTTTAGGGTCCAGTCTTTGTGTTGTACATGTCTATGGATTTTAAAAAAATATTTATTTATTTATTTTACATTTGTTATTATTTATTATTATTATTATTAAATTGGCTATAGTACATATGTGCTTACCAGAGAGACAGAGAAGGGGAGAGAGAGAAAGAGAGAGAGAAAGTGAGAAAGCAAGCCACTAGGTCTGGGACTCAATCTGTGGTTGACCATGTGGGAGTTCAACACCTTAACCACAATACCACCTGCTGGCCCTTAGTTTTGTTTTTTTTTTTCCTTGCTATAGGGTGCATGCGTATGCCAGAAAGACAGAGAGACAGAAAGCGAGAAATCACCCCCCAGGGTGGATGGCCACGTTGCAATCCCTTCTCCTCTATTCTCCTCTCAGGATCTTGGGCATGTACTCACACGCGCCTGGTGTGAGTTTTTGTTTTTGGAGAGATTTTTTTTTTTTTTTGCTATAGGGCGCATGCACTTGCCAGACAGACAGAGACAGAGAAACAGAAAGCGAGAAATCACCCCCCAAGGGGGATGGCCACGCCGCAATCCCTTCTTCTCCATTCTCCTCTCGGAATCTTGGGCACGCATGGGCACGTGCCTGGCATGAGTTTCAAGCCACCGGATCCGGGACGCGAACCGCGGTCGACTTCATGGGAGTCCAACAACATAACCATTACACTAACTGCTGGTCCCACGCCTAGTGTGAGTTTAAGCCACCGGGTCTGGGACTTGAACCACGGTCAGCTACATGAGGGTCTAGTGATGTAGCCATTATGCTATCTGCTGGCCCCAGGTCTGTGGTTCTTAACACATGCATAATTTCATGTGTCCATCATTATAACTATCATGCAGAATAGTTTCATGGTCCTAAAAATGCCATGTTCCACCTATTCATTTCCCCCACCCCTTTGAACCTCACAACCACTGATCTTTTTATCCTCTGTGGATTTTCTTTTTTTGGGGGGGAGGGTTGTGGTTTTATTTAGAAACAAAACATGCACACGAGCTGTCTACTCATGTGCATGGCATTGTGACTGGTGACTCTGATGGCCAACTGCTGCCCTTTCCACCATTGCCTTGTGGTTCTTAGAGGAAACGAGAGTGATCTCAGCACAGTAAAGACTTACTGCATATCAGCAGCACTTCCAGCTCCTTGATGGTGTGGACCAGGAACTTCCAGAAGCTGCTGGGCAGCATGTGCTTTGTTTTGTTGTTGCTCCCGTAACTAATGTTGGCCATCAAGATCTGGCTTTTGAATCTCTTCTGTACCTCTAGGTTTCCTCCAGTTGTGCCTAACGTTGACATATCAGCCTGTCTGATGTCAGATGAACTTCTTGGTCCTCTTTTGGACGATCTTGAGCTTCACAAGGGGTCTGAGGGCAGCTGTGATGCCGGGTAGGAGATGGCTGCCACCTCTACAGGCAGCACCGAGGAAGAGAGAAGGCTATTCTCTATGGTTTTGCCTTTTCCAGAATATTATTTACTGGGACTCATGTAATATCTGGCCTGAACAAATATCACTATACCATTTATTGAATGGCTGTAGGGTTATAGAAAAAAATTGAGCAAAAATACAGAGCTCTTATATTCACTCTTATCACTACTCTCCCATATTAGCTATTATTAACATTTTGCATCTTGTACATTTGTTACAACTAATGAATCTGTACTGATAAATGATTATTGACTGAAACACATAGTTTATATCAAGGTTCACTTTTTGTATTGTACATTTTATGGGTTTAAGAAATTCATAATGGGGCTGGCTGGTGGCGTGGTGGTTAAGGGCGCTGGACTCCCACATGGCTGACGATGGTTCGAGTTCCGGACCTGGTGGCTTGCTTTCTTACTTTCCTTCTCTCTCACTCTCTGTCCCTCTCTGGTCAAACTAAAATAAATAAGTAAATAAAGTTAAATAAAATCATTTGAAACATTAAAAAAAAAGAAATTCATAATGCACCTACATGTACCTACAATTACAGTATCACATAAGATAATTATTTCACTGCCTAAAATCCTCTATTCTCCACCTATTCATCCTTCTTTCCCTCCCCATAAATACTTGCAGCCATTAATCTTTTTACTGTTGCTTTTTGCCCTTTCTAGAATGTCATATATAGATGCTTTTCAACCTAATAATGGGGTTACATTCCAATAAACCCATTATAAACTGGAAATATCATAAGTCAAAAATGCATTTAATATAAGTAATCTACTAGACATCCTTAGCTTAGTCTACTCTCCCTTTAACATGCCCAGAAAACTTACATTAGCTTATAATTGGGCAAGAGCATCTAACCCAAAGCCTGTTATAATTAAAATGTTGAACAGCTCCTGTGCTAAAGTGGAAGACAGAACAATTGTATGGATACTTGCAGTATGGTTTCTACAGCATGTGTATCACTTTTGCACCATCATGAAATCAAAAAATTAAGTTGAATCATAAATTGGATATCATCTGTAGTGGGAATCAACAGTATGTAGCATTTTCAGATTAACTTCTTTCATCTAGCAACATGTATTGAAGATTCATTCTTTTTTTAAAACTTTATTTACAGTCATTCACTGTATAACAATACAGTATATAAAATGAGATTTTCCATCCAGTATACATTGTATATTGGCTCAATCAAGGACGTTACCATACATGTTATCATCAAGTAATTTTCTATTTCTTGTTTCTTATATATTTTGCCTTACCCATTCTCGATTCTCTACCTCTCACCCTCTGCTAACTCCCCTAATTTTCCCACACTGTCTCTGGTATGTACAATTGTTTTTCATGCCTTTTTAATTTCTTTTTGCATTTTATTGATTCATTAAAGATCTTAATTAATTTAAAGACTTTCAATAGCAAGCACAGCTGATATGTACATATTTATGAATGGATGTCTGACTTTAGAGGTAAACCTCAGTGAGTAAAGTGGACATACTATAAAGTAGCACCTCACTGGGGCTATATAGCTTACTGCAGTCATTAAGTAGGTATTAATAGATATTTTTAATGCACTTTTTAATTTAAAAAATTTTAGTTTTAATAGATCAAAATAAAAAAAAATGTTAAGAGAAATTTGCTTAAAACTTAAAGCCAGGAAAAAGGTTAAACTTCAGTTCAAATAGTAGGTAGGCGAACCTATCAACAGTTCAAGAGAAGACAAAAATCCTTAAATATGGAAATCAAAGCATCGAAGAAAATCAGTAATGTTTTAGTCTAAATAAAACAAATTCTATTTCACTAGTTCAGATTCATGTAATCTTTCTCCTATTAAATTTGCAGTGTTACTGTGGTCCGATCTTTTCATTTAAACTCTAAAAGTTAACCTTCAACTCTGGACTTGTCCCTCCCAATAGGCTGGCCATTCTATTGGTTGTTTCTTGTGCTCTTATTTCTATGTGTCCGACTTTAGTTTTCCTGGTATAGCATTCCCTTCAGCACTTCTTAGATAGCTGGTATGGTATCGGTAAATTATTTCAGGTTTTGTTTATCTGAGAATGTTTTTGTGTTTTTTTCCCATGTGAAAGATAATGTTGCTGGGTATAGTATTCTCAGTTAAAATTGTTTTTCGCTTAACACTGAATATATTTTCCCATTCTTTCCTTGTTTGCATTGTTTCTGATGAAAGGTCCAACATTAGCTTTATGGGATATCCTTTGAAAGTAAATTGATGTTTTTCTTCTTGCCAGTTTTAGTATCTTGTCTCTGTCTGTAGTTTTGGTCACTCTGCCTATGATGTGCCTCGGAGAAGATCTCCTAGGGTCGATTCTATGTGAGGTCCTTTGTATTTCTTGGGTATGGATATTTGAGTGCCTCCCTAGGTTTGGAGAGTTTTCTTCCAGGATTTCATGGAATAGATTATCAATGCCCTTATTAGTTTCTTCACTTTCTGGGATACCAATGATCTGGATGTTTGGGCTTTTAATGGTAGCTAGTATTACTTGTATGTTATTCTCATTTTTTGGTGTTATTTTCTCAGTCTTTTTGGTGAATTTTTCTAGGTCAGAGGTTCTGTCTTCTACATCTGAGATTCAATCTTCTGCATGATTTAATCTGCTTTTGATATTTTCAGTGGAAGTTTTGATTTCCTATATTACAACCTTCATCTGTAACAATTTTGTTTGATTCTTTTTTATAATGATCATGCAAGAACTTCCTCACCTCCTGGAACTCGGTGTCTCTTTTCTCCTGCATCTTTTGGAGTTTGTCATCTCTTTTCTCTTGCATCTCTGTTAGTTTGTCACTACGAATATTTTAAATTCTTTATCTGACATTTTGTGGAGGAAGAGGAGTTATTATTTTTCATTAGAGGAGAGATATTTTCTTCATTTCTTATATTTCTTGTGCCTCTGTGGTGGTTTCTGGTCATCTGATGGATTATACTGTTTTCAAATCTGAGCAATCAGAGGAATGCAGAAGGAGGCGACCTGAAGTCTGACTCCTGGCTAGACTGGGGAGCAGGCGGGTGAAATATGGTCTTTGGTGGTCAAAATCAAGATTCATTCTTGTCCATTGCTTGATAGGGTTTCTTTTCTTCCCTCCCTCCCTCCCTCCCTTCCTTCCTTCCTTTTTTTCCTTTCTCTCTCTCTTCTCTCTTTCTTTCTCTTTTAAAAAATCCGTGATAGAGCGCATGCATGTGAAAGAACAGAGACAGAGAGACACCCCAGGGCTCAATCATGCAGCTATTTCTTTCCAACCCTCTAGTCTCTGGCCTGCCAGGACCCTGAGCATGCTTACTGTGCACAGCTTGCTTTCAGACCAGTTGGGCTGGGGATTTGAACTGCAGTTGATGTGTGGCTTCCAGCTCCACAGTCCCCTTTACTACTGGTTGTATCAAAGTGGCTGGTCTCATTTCTTTTTATCACCGAGAACTATTTTATTGTTTGTATATAGCAAATTCACTTATTGAAGCACATCCTGATTGTTTCTAAGATTTGGGAATTATAAATGAAATTGCTATAGACATTTGTGTGCAGTTTTTTTGTGTGAATACAAGTTTTCAACTTGGGTAAATACTTAAGAGTATGATTGCTGGATCCTATGATAAGCTTATATTTAACTTTGTAAAAAATGAACAAATTGCTTCCCAAAGTGGCTGTACCATTTTGCATTCTCATCAGAATAAACTCTCCTATTATTCCACATCCTTGCCAGCATTTGGTATTGTCAGTGTTTGGGATTTTAGCTATTCTAATAGGTATGTATTGGTATCTTGTTTTAATTTGCAGTTGCCTAATGACAAATGATGTTTATATGCTTATTTGTCATCCATACATTTTCTTTAGTGAGATGTCTGTTCAGGACTTTTGCCCGTTTTAAAACTGAATTTTTTGTCTTATTACTGAATTTTAAGAGTTCTTTGTGGGGACCAGCAGGTGACATGTGGTAGTTAAGGTGCTGGACACTCCCACATGGCTGACCACGGTTCAATTCCTGGACCTGGTGGCTTGCTTTCATATTTTCTCTCTCTCTCTCTCTCTCTCTCTCTCTCATCTCCCTCTGGTCAAATTAAAAAAAAAATGAATGAATAAATAAAGTAAAAAATAATCCTTAAAGAAAAAGAGTTCTTTGTGTATTTCAGATATAAGTCCTTTATCAGATACGAGTTTTACAAATATTTTATCAAAGTCTATTTCTTGTCTTTTCATTCTCTTAATACCTGATATTTTCACTGTTTTAAAGGATTATGTATTTTCTTGTTAGAAAAAATATTTTCAGGGAACCAGCAGTTAGTGTAATGGCTATTTCGTTGAACTCCTGTATAGTCGACTGCAGTCTGAGTCCCGGACCGAGTGGCTTAAACTCCCGCTGGGCGTGTGTGCGTGCGTGCCCAAGATCCCGCGAGGGGAATGGAGGGGAAGGGATTTGGGCA
>NW_006160123.1:3980263-3989790 GCF_000334495.1 Tupaia belangeri chinensis
CACGGTCCCCAAGAAAAAAACCCCAAAAAAAAAAAAAAAAAAAAAAAAAAGAAAAGAAAAAGAAAAAATATTTTTAGAATATAATTTAAAACAAGAAATACAAGAGTTTAAAAAATTCGTTTGGATCATATGTAATTGCTGTTTTATAGGTCAAAAAAATTAAGAGTATTGGCAATTGGGTATAATTCCACCCAACAGAAACCCAAACTCTCTTTGTAATTTTTGCATGAGTGCCACTTATCAGCAAATTATTATTTTGTTTGAGATGATTTTTTTTCCCCAGAAATTGAGCTCATGCTGGAATCAAAAGCTGGTACAGATATTATAATCACATGTCTTCAATTTTTAAAGAGCCTTGATTTCAGTTACATTGGTCACCAATCCCTGTCACCTCTGGTTATTCTAAAACTTGGCACTTAAAGCAACATTCTAAATGCGAACTCAGCTGAGAATGGCATAAAAACTTGGTTTCTTCATTTTTGGTTCAAGAAGAATGCTCACCCTCTGAAGATCTTTATAGTCTTTGTTTTACTGGATTCTGCTTCTGAATTTATGTGGTGACCAATGGGCTGCTTGGTGCGATAGTGAATGGCTTATGTAGATGCTGGTGGGCAATCTTTCCTCCCTACTCAAAGCCATAGGACATCCCTTCAGATATTTGTAGTGGTTTTCTCTAGACTTCAGAATGGAAAGCAACAGGCTAATTATTACTTTGACATTCATAATTCATGGCCAGACTTTAAAATACCATTGTGATCAGTGATGTGACAAGATTATCTTAAATTATTCTGTCAATTAGAAAAAACAAATATAAGACCTGGCCCCATGGCCTAGTGGTAAAAGAGTTGGATACCATATGTTCAACTGTGTGGTTTGAGTCCTGGACCCAGCAGGCAGCTTGAGAAACACTCCAGCCATGTGTACGTGTGTGCTCCAAATCCTGACAGGATGGAGAAATGGAGACGGTATTGCAATGTGACCACGCCCTACTGGAGGGTGCTTTTTCCCTGTTCTTTCTTTTTCTCTGTCTCTCTTTGGCATGCAAATTGAAAAAAAAAATCAGATTTATTCAATGCAGCCAAATTTCTGTTTACTTGCTTTGTTAAAACTCTCTGCCTAAAGAGGGATATAGAGTTAAGTTTCTGTTCTAGTGGGAGATAATGGACTGTTCAACAAATCTAAGGCTGAATAAACCAAATAGCATGGGAGAATTGCAAAGAACATGCTGTATTTGAAATAGAAAACAGTTACTACGAATGGATATGGAAAGGCTTGGTGGAAAATGTGAAATCTGAGTTGAGCCTTCAGGAATGAGTAGGTTTCACTTGGTATGGATGGGGTGGGTTTTAGAGAATGACGACACTTTGTGGGAAGGGTGAGATGTACGAAAACTTGGGCCATTTCAGGGAACAGAAAAATCAGTAGCATTTATGGGTTAATCATATAACGTTTTGACTTTTTGCCAATGATACAAAGACACGTGACATTTTAGAATCTTGAAATTTGCTGAAGCAAGAATTTGAATTAGGATTTCTGTAGTGCTCTGGTTTAAGAGTGAGTCACTTGGGGACCAGCAGTTGGCATAATGGCTATGTCGCTGGACTCTTATGTAATAGATTGCGGTTCAAATCCTGGACCCAGTGGTTTAAACTCATGCCAGGCGTGTGTGCCCAAAATCCCGAGAGGAGAATGGAGGAAAAGGGACTGCGGCATGGCCATCCTCCCTGGGGGTGATTTCTTGCTTTCTGTCTCTCTGTCCCTCTCTGTCATTCTGGCAAGTGCATGCACCCAATATAAATTTCTTAATTAGATATTATGTATAGTTCATATGAAGTTTGTGTATTTTATTCTTACAGCACATCTTGATTTGGACTAGACACTTTTTTTTTTTAAGAGAGTTTTGCTATAAGGTGCGTGTGCTCACCAGAGAGACAGAGAGACAGAAAGTGAGAAATCATCCCCTGGGGCATGGCCACGCCACAATCCCTTTTCTTCCATTCTCTTGGTATATTGGGCACACATGCACCTGGTATGAGTTTCAAGCCTCTTGGTCTGGGACTTGAACCATTGTCGATTATGTGGAAGTCCAGCACCTTAACCACCTACTGGCCCTGGACTAGCCACATTTTAAGTGCTCCATATCCACATCTGGTTAGTGACTATTGGACAGGCTGTTCCAAAGAAGAACAAAGTGACTTATATAGTCTACAGATACATTAGTTTATTTATTTATTTTTTAATAAATGTTTTCACCCAAATTCTAATTTTCTGGAGTTGTATAAGAGATAGGCATTAATAAATGTCTGGGAGCATCTAACAATGGTAAAGAAAAAGGTCCCATGGATGTATCTAACTGTATGTTTTTAAAATCGGTTTGACCTGGGCCATTAGATTTGATCTAAAACAATGATAGCTAAGAAATGAAAATTGAAAAAAATGATTTATTGAAAACACATGTGTAATCTTTGAAATGAAAGCATACTCTCAGTTTACCTCTTGGAAATAATTAAGAAGTAGGAAGAATGTGTCTTTTTAGAATTATTTGCAATGTCTATCTAAAATGATGAGAATTTGCTTAACTTGTACTATTCTGATGTTATAGGCTTCTTTCTTCCTTAAATTAGGAAAGATGAAAGGAGACGAATTTGGGGCTACACAGAGCAAACTGCATTACTGCATTTGTGTAACTGCTAAGCTTGGTATCAACTCAATTGGTATTCGATTTCTGAATTAGAATATCTCAACAATCTTTCCTTGGGCAATATTTGCTAACACAAGTATTAATTATCCCAATTCATTTAATGAATGAAGTATGAGTGTTTAACTCTTTACTTTCTTTTTGGCTCACCAGCATCCCATGGTAAGACAGTTCAGGCCAGGTCTCCGTTGAAATTATTCCCACTGGAATTACTAGAGGACATTTTTAAATTTTTTTTATTTATTTATTTTTTAATGAGTGAGTTAGGAAGGGCGAGAGAAAGGTGGTAGGTATTTTGACAGGGTCTTACTACCTCACATCTTGATGTTTCCACCTTTCTGTTAGCTAAGGCCACAGGGGTATGTTGCTGTACCTATTTAAGTTGGTTTGAAACCAAACCTGGGTCTCCCATGTGACTTCAGCCATCATAAAGTGGTACTCTCCTGTTTGTGCCACCATGGCTGGGCTAAGAGAACATTTTTAAAAGGTCTCTGGGAACATACAGAAAAATTTTTTTTGTTTATCTAGAGACATGCTTTGTGGATACCAAGGGTTCTCTTGTGTTCACCTAGAAATAACAGATGACTGCTTCTGAATATAAGGAAAGAGAATTCGTTGAAAATTTCTTTTGATTATAAAATGGTTACACAAATATGGTTACGGTTTAAATTCATTTCCACAGTGAAAAGGTCTTTTTAGAGAGTTCAGGCAACCCAGAAAAAAGTGAAGAAAAATTACCCATGAAGCCATAGTTAGCCCTTGACCATTATCCTGCCTGACGTTTTTCCTGTTCACGTGTTTCCTACATACGCCTTCCCCATCCCAGCACATCTAAGACGCTCTCCCCTCTCCTCTGTTCCCCTCCTTTCCCCTCCTTCTCCTCTTTCCTTCCTTGCTTTGTATTTTTACAAAACTAGGATCATATTCTACATATACTTAATAGCCTGCTCTTTCACTTAGCAATACATTATGGGCAAATGCCTGTATAAATAAAGTATGTTCGTACTTCGTTATATCTAGCAGTATGCTATCGTGAGTGCATCTGTTGACTGCGTCCTCTCTTTTTTATTTCTAGTTCTGTTCAGTATTTTTGTTACTATAAACCATGACACACTGAGCATGCTTGTCTATGCATTTGTGGAATTATTTTCTTAGGATTTAGTCTTAAGTGGAATTGCTGAGAGTGTCTGTTTAGAGTCTGGCTCTGTGTTGGCAAATTGTCCTCCAGAGAGGATGTTTAATTTATGCTTGCACGAACAGTGCTCCAGAGTGCTGTATCTATGGCTGTTGTATTAGCATTCTTTTTACTTTGGGCGGTCTGATAGGTTAAAAATGGTGTCAGTGCTGTAATTTACATTTTTTGGTTACTAGTGAATTTGGATATGTTTTCAAATGTTTACTGGGAGTTTGTATTTCTTCTTTTGGTCAATTACCTGTTTATATCTTTGTTTTTCTTTTCTTTTTCTACTGAAAAGTTATCTTTTATTTAGATCTATATTGTAGGTCACATGCGTTATGGATTTAACTATTTCCAAAATGTTAATTCTTTGTCTTCTCTCCAATTTTATTAAAAAGTTTCACATGGCTCTATTTTCCCATTTTATTTTCCCATGGAGTCATTTATGAGAAATATACGTTGACTGTTGCAACTTGTTTTGTGTTTTTTAATATGATCCATCAAAAATATTTATGCTTTCATGTACAAGCCCTGCATCATCACTAGAGTATTTTTTGAGTAAGTTATGTCAAGGAAATCACGCCATGATTTAATCATCTAATTATGTTCTTGCTGAAGTGCCTACTTTTAGCTTTGAAGTTTGCTACTAATCTTCTCTGAGCTACCTTTCTTTGGATCTAAGGTTTAGATAAGCAGTGACAAGTCAAAACATAGAAGAATGTAAATTCTTTTCTTGGGTCTGATTTTAATATTTAAATTTAATGTTAACTGAGAAGTAGCAAACTCAGTTTTTATTTATTCTTTTGTGTTTTATTTTGGAGAGGTTTTTGTTATAGGGCGCATGCGCTTGCCAGAAAGACAGAGAGAGCCAGAGAGACAAAAAGTGAGAAATCACCCCCTAGGGGAGATGGCCACACCACAATCTCTTCTCTTCCATTTTCCTCTCGGGATCCTGGACATGCACACACACGTGCCCCGTGTGAGTTTAAGCCACTGGGTCCAGGACTCGAACTGCAGTTGACTACATGGGAGTCCAGTGACATAGCCATTACACCAACTGCTGGTCCCAATTTATTCTATCTGTAGATTATCTGAAAACACACATATGAAACATCAATGACCTCAGATTATTTTTTAGGAAATTATAGTAGCCAGTTACTCAAGCAGTGTTTAGTGGTTAGTGGACTCTTAACAGTGTATTAAGAATTTAAATACCTGTTAAAAAACAGCACTTTCCATAGTAAGGAGAGTATATCCACTATTATACTTTTGGGTTTAAAAGTAACATGGTAATACTAAGTTTGATTATGAAAAATAGTAACATATAAAACTTGTGTCTCTGAGAATTTATAGTTAGATATGGGATGAAGGACAAATATAACCAGTGGGAATACATAAACAATAATGTAAAGGTTTTGAAAAATATAGTACAGTAGGTAGAATATGGCATTTGGCAAACAGGAAAGAAAACTTTATAGGTAGTGCTCTAGTTATTCAGAGAGAAGGGGTGGAGTGAGTCAAGCAGAAGAGGAGCAGTTGAGAACTGTATGCAACATGGGTATGGATGGGGATGGGTAGTCATGCAGGGCAGGCTGGCAGAGAACCCTAAAGCAATGGGTCGAAGTTTATCCTGATGTGAAGATCAAAGACTGACCCAGGTGGGCTGTGAGTACCTTTTCAAAATGGTGGGCATGGCTTGGGCATGTCACTTCAAAAATCAGGTAAAATGCTGCCATATGCAAATAGTAGAGAAGTAGGACCAGCAGTTGGCATAATGGCTATGTCTCTAGACTCCCATGTAGTCGACCACAGCTTGAGTCCCGGACCTGGTGGCTTAAACTCACCCTGGGCAAGTGTGCGTGTGCCCAAGATCCTGAGAGGAGAATTGGAGGAGAAGGGATTGCAGCGTGGCCATCCCCCCTGGGGGGGATAATTTCTCACTTTCTATCTCTCTGTCTCTGTCTTTCTGGTGAGCGCACGTGTTCTATAGCAAAAACCTCTCAATAAAAACCAAACAAACAAATATTAGAGAAGTGAAGCATACATAAAAGCAAGACAGATTTCACACCCTCTGGTTCTACATGATTCCTTTTGCTGGGAAAACAAACCCTGGTGATAATGCATCTCTATTACAAATTTATGGACAAATAAATGGGCTAAAAAGAAGAGATTATGTGATTATGATTTTTTCTAAGATAACCCAATGAATATGAGGTATCTAATAGTTTTAAACTATTTAGTTGATTAAAAATACCTTTAAAAAGTATAATTCAAACTTTACATATAAATATACATAAAGGCATAAACTTATATAATCACTAAGAATTTAGTATATATATTTTGGATCTTTTAAAAATTGACCTTATTTTATAATGCTTGCTGGTTTTTGACTATCCATTTTGAACAGTTGTATATTCCTTTTTTTTTTTGAAGAGGTTCTTGCTATAGGGCGTGTGCGCTCGCTAGACAGACAGACAGAGACAGAGAGACAGAGAGAGAGAATCCCCCCACTGGGGGATGGCCACACCGCAATCCCTTCTCCTCCATTCTCCTCTCAGGATCTTGGGCATGCACGCACACGCACCCGGCGTGAGTTTTAAGCCACCGGGTCCGGGACGTGAACCACGGTCGACAACGTGGGAGTCTAGCGACATAGCCATTAAGCTAAGTGCTGGTCCCCTGTATGTTCCTCTTAGACAAGATTTGTAATGTTGGAACTTTGAGGGCAACCTGCGTGGCTTTAGTGGTTAGGTGATTGGGTCCTGTGTGACACTTGACGTGATTTGAGTCCTGGACCCTGCAGTTTGAGAGACATGTCAGACACATGTGTTTGCGTGCTCAAGGTCTCAAAAGGAGGGAGAAATGGAGAAGGGATTGCAGCATGACTATCCCCATGGAGGTGCTTTCTCTTTCCTCTCTGTTCTCTCTGGCAAGCTCATGTACACTCGGGCAAATTAAAAAAAAAAAAAAAAAACTGTAACAAACTTTGATATTCTGATTTCTATATTCTTGACACTGGGTTAGGGAATTCCCAGTGATAACTCATAGTAAATGGAGTGAGATTTCAAGGCCTCCATGGCTAATATGACTACATATTGGAACCAGTAAATGGCATAAATGATTATGTTGCTGGACTCCCACATGGCTGAATGTGGTTCGAGCCTTGGACCCGGTGGCTTCCGACTCACGCCAGGCGTGTGTGTGTGTGTGTGTCCAAAATCCCAAGAGAAGACTGGGGGAGAAGAGATTGCAGAGTGGCAATCCTCCTGGGGGGTGATTTCTTGCTTTCTGTCTCTCCCATGCATGCACATGCCCAACCAAAAAAAATCATTTTATAAAAAAAAAATGACTATATATTAAAATCCTTGAATTGAAGTGGTAAAAGGTCACATAGTGTCATTTGCAGAGTGTAATAATTCCCTTTCTTTTTCTAGTGCATCACAGTTTGCAAAATGCTTGTTCCTGCAGTTTAAAAAAATTATGTATTTATTTGACAACTAGTGAGTGTATTATATTTATGGGGTACAATAATGATGTTTTGATGTTTTAATCTTCTACATTATAGAAGATTAAATCAAGCTAATTAACAAAACCATCATTTTATCTCCTTACATATATATTATATATTTTCTTTACGGTGAGAATATTTAATAGCTATTTTTTCATGTTCCTGGTTTTTTTATTTGATCTTCCTGAAAGTGTCTTGTTACCGGTGAGGACACTAAGATACAGAGCCCAGGTAATTTGCTCATAACCCACATCTGACTAATAGGTGGGCTTTTTGAACACGTATGGTTTCTCTCATCATTTTTTGATATGCTCCTCAATCAGACGACACTGGCAGGCAGTACTCTTTTTTTTTTTTTTTTTTTAAAATATGGAACGCTTCACGAATTTGCGTGTCATCCTTGCGCAGGGGCCATGCTAATCTTCTCTGTATCGTTCCAATTTTAGTATATGTGCTGCCGAAGCGAGCACTTGATGTTATTCTTTGTGTGTGCCATTCTGTTTCAGGCTTGGCAGAGTTGGTATGCAAATATTTGAATGAATTATTTTTCCAAGAAAGGTAACAGCATAGCTCTCCTTTAAATAGATTGTTAAAATGACTTGAATCTTACTTTGGTAGATGTTTGGAAAAAATTAGGTGTAGAGATAAATCAGTCACTATGCACGCAGCTTGATTCCTTCGCAGAGATTTACTGTAGCAGCTAAGCGCGGAGAGCAAAGTGGGCAGACCAACCTTCTAAATAGCCCATGATCATGGAGCGTGCCTCATTCATTAAATAAATCTGCAAGGGCACAAAAAAAACGGTTGCTTCAAATCATTTTTATACTGTGTTTGTGGCTTTTTTTCTTGACTGTTCAGGAGCTACCAGACCATAAAATCCAGCCAGTGAGGGCGCTGGAAGTCACAGAGCTCAAAGGTTTATTAAGTGGTGTGAAACTCCATTGTTTTGTGCATGTGTTAAATAATTGCTGTCAGTGCAAGACTGTTAAGAATTCCCAGCTAGTAATAACACGAATAGCACTTTATGGCTTCAAAAGGAGATAAAAGAAATTTCTTAGTCAGCACTTGGACGATAGCACAGCATATGCCAGTTTTGTTATAGTGAGGACTTTACTTTTGGCAGATGCTCTCCCTTCTGGCAGCAGAACTCTAATTACCATATAAATTAAGCTGGGAATTGAGCGGAGGGCATGCAGCTGGCCTCTTCCGCTTGTACCCAGGCTCCAAGGGCTGCAGTGCCAAGTAGGCATTATGTGGGCTGATGCGGTGGGGAGGGCCTCGCCTCCCGGCTCCTCTTTCTTTCCATTCAGAACCATTGGAGGAACATTAAGCGGCTTAGCTGCTGTGCAAACACAAGGATCATTCTTTCTTCTTCTTCTTCTTTTCTTTCTTTCTTCTTTAACCCAGGGTCTCCTCTCCAACAGCATTTCATGAATTAGCCTAATCCATCCCGCTTTAATTCATAGGCGCTAATTATATTTCAGCATACATTCTTACACACTAAATTATAAGTATCCTTACTTGAATCAGTTGTAACTGGTCCTTAAATTGAGGGTTTAGTATTCTCCTTTTATAGGATAACAGGCTTCGCTGTGTTATGTGATGGGATTAAACCCTTGATTTAGGACATGGAGCTGAAGATGTGGATGATACATTATTTTTTTCTAAAAGAACTCTTATTTTTTTTCTAGCTAAAGTATAATTCAAAGCATTATAATGTCTTTTTAAAAATTTATAAATTACTTTCTAATGCTTAGATGGTTTTGGGTTGCGAACTGATAAGCACAATTTGTAGGAACACAATGATAATACTTACAGATGAATGATGGCGTATAGTTGCAGAGCATTTCCCACATAAACGATTTTATTTGGTGTTTAAGTCTCATGGGCAATTTAGGGGGATTAATGTGAGGTGGTTACTGAAGGCCACACAGCTGGGAGCAGAGCTGGTGCAAGGATATCTTCTCGCCTTTTTGGGGCTCTTTTCCTCTATTTCACGTTGCTTATTCACTGTAGGTCCACCTCATTCTTTCTTTTCTTTTCTTTTCTTTTCTTTCCTTTCCTTTCCTTTCCTTTCCTTTCCTTTCTTCTTTCTTTCTTCCTTTCTTTCTTTCTTTCTTTCTTTCTTTCTTTCTTTCTTTCTT
>NW_006160123.1:3990932-4031481 GCF_000334495.1 Tupaia belangeri chinensis
CGCAATCCTTCCCCCTCCATTCTCCTCTCAGGATTGTGGGCATTCATGCACACGCACACAGCGTGAGTTTCAAGCCACTGGGTCCAGGACCCAAACCGCTGTTGGCTATGTGGGAGTTCAATGACATATGCTGTCTGCTGACCCCAGGTACCTCAACTTTAAATTATAGTTTCTAGGACCCAGTAAGTGACATGGTGGTTAAGGTGCTGACTCCCACATGGCCAACCACAGTTTGAATCCTGGACCTGGCTGCTTGCTTTCTCCCTTCCTCCCCCCGCCCCAAGTCTCTCTCTAGTCAAATTAAAATAATAATAATAAATAGAATAAATAATTCTAAAAAAATATAATTCCTGATAAAATTATATTTTCCTACCAAAATTCTTTATATTTTACTAGACTTTGAGGAAAATCATCTGCATTTGCAGCACTTACAGAGACTCACTTGTGAGTATTCTGCAAAATTTTACATTTCAAACTGACAGTGCAATAATAGGAAATTGCTCTTTGTTCCCTCTCTTTGGCAAGTAATTGCTATTCTAGCTTTTTAAAACAAATGATCTATCTGTCAATCAATCAACCTACCTACCTATTGGCTGTTGACTCTCCTCTTGAGAACTGGCTTTTCAGAATAGGAGAGAGAATTACAGAGGTGCTCTCTTTTTGGAGTAGAAATAGAAAAGGATCAAATTTGTTGAGAGACATCATAACTTCCAGTCCTGGGACTCCCCTCTCCTGTGAATTCCTTTGGCCATCTTTACCTTATCTCAGAGAATCTCTTTTCTTCATAGAAGAGATTCTGTGGGAAGGACCTTACTCTGCCAAGGGCAGAGGCTTGTTGTAGAATTTACCTTCTTTTTTTTTTTTGGAGAGATTTTCGCTATAGGGCGTGTGCGCTCGCCAGACAGACAGAGAGAGACATTAGAGACAGAAAGCGAGAAATCACCCCCCAGGGGGGATGGTCACGCCACAATCCCTTCTCCTCCATTCTCCTCTCAGGATCTTGGGCATGCACGCACACGTGCCCAGCGTGAGTTTTAAGCCACCGGATCCGGGATGCAAACCGTGGTCGACTACGTGGGAGTCCAGCGACATAGCCATTACGCTAACTGCTGGTTCCCTAGAATTTATCTTCCTGAAGAACATTCTGTCTTGCCATCTCTCTTAGGGCCGTTGTGTCGCTGTGCACTGCCCAGAGATGATAGACTAAGGGTGAGAAGGGGCTGATGTCCTCTGCACTCCATTTGGTGAGTCCTGCTTGCTGACAGGTTGCTTCTCAGTAACAACTGGCTCTACTCACTGACCAAGCCTTTTAGTGGCATTGACTGGAAGGGTGCTTTTTCCAGTTGACCCAAAGGCATCCTAAATGTGGTTCCTGGCCTGTTGATGGCACTCAGAAAAACCTATCCTTGAACTCTAAAATTAAGAATGCCTACATTAAATGAAGATAAAAGTTTTCTTTCAATAATTAGAGTCTTAAAATGGATAAGACAAGGGGATACATTCATTAAACATGCACTTATTAAGGGTTTACTGTTTATAAACACCATAGGTCTTGGTGATAGAGACTGAGACCTGATTTTCTTGACAAGGCTTTGGCTTGATGGAGGAAGGCCTCATGTAGACAGATAGTTACCCTGTGAGATATTAAGGGCTAAAATAGAGGCTGACACGGAGTGCAAGAGGAGAGCCGGCCCCATTAACCTAGTGGTTAAGGGAGTGGGATCCCACACCGCTGACTGTGGTTTGAATCCTGGCTCCTGTCAGCTTGTGTGTGTGTGCTCCAGATTACTCCAGGATGGAGAAATGGAGAAGAGATTGTGGTGTGGCCACACACATTTGAGGGGAGAGCCTTTGTCTCTTTGGTGAACACTTGTGTCCTCTGGCAATTAAAAAAGTACCAAGAGGATAGAGACCAATTCAGCAAGTAACAGAACACATTTACATTAGCATGGGGATGGCTGACTCTAGACGCCTTCCTTGGTTCAGAGAGGGAACAAGGGCGTCAAAAGCAGGAGGTGTTCTTAAGCAAGAGGCTATACATTTTGATATTTAAATTTTACTTGGGACTTAGCATATTTGTAGCTACCTGGAATGATTTTTGTAAATAAATGCAAGTAAACAGGCTGCCTCATGCCCCTGCCAACAATCAGCAGCACAAATGCCAAAATTCTAGATAAACAAAAGCCCGTTATGCAGACTTTCCCTTTAAATCTAACAGTGCCACTCAAGCCTTGGGAAATTTACTGTTTTTTTTTTTTTTTTTTTTTTTTTTTTTTTGTGGATGCTCTAGACCTGTTTCTAAGCATCTTTAAAAAACCACAATATGTTTATTTAAATGGATAAGGATGATATACGCTGTACTCAGACTACAGGGGTACTTACCCTTTATCATCATAGGCTGCGACTTGAGAAGTATTACAGGCCTCCACTTTATTATTTTTTTCAGCTTATGCACAGCTTTTTGCTCATAGGACTTTTAAAATTATTGTAATTTTGTTACATACATTATCAAAAGAACTGTACCAGACCAAGTTTCCTAACACACAAACTCTTTTTTTTTTTTTTTGGCAGAAGGTATGTGTGTGCTCTCCAGAAAGATAGAGAGAGTGAGTGAGAGAGAAAATAAAGAAAGGACCCTTCAGGAGATGATCATGCCACAATCCCTTCTCTTCCATATCTCCCTCCTTTCGAGATTTTGTGCACACATGCATGTGTGCCAGGCTTTTTTCTTGAGTCTCTGGGTCCAGGACTCAAACCCTGTGTGCGACCACGTGAATCTAGTTGCCTTAACCACCAGGCCACAGACAGCTGCATAACAGGAAAAGTCTTAAGAGTCATTTTGGTGAGTCCTTTTATGCTTATTTTAAGTAAAGGAGTTTAGTTAATGGCCTTTGCCAAAGCTGTTTTGAGGAGGTTTGCATTCTGGATAGTTTTCATTTCAAATGACAACCTGATAAGGGGAGGGACAGAAAAAATTCTTGTTCTGTGCATTTAGAACAGATATAATATTTATGATAGAAAAGAATGAAAATAAATACTTCTCAATTTTACATTGTAATACTGGAATAGAACATTGCCAAAGAGAGAGGGAGCCAGAATACCAATTTCTAATTACGGTTTGGTGAGATATTCTTCAGTGCCTGCATGCCAAAGCATTCATTATATGTAGGACTTCCAGGAAGAGCTATTTTGGACAAGGTCTTGCCATGTCATCATCGTCGGGACTACACACATTTGCTACCTTCCTGGGCTCTTTTTCAGACAGCGTCTCATTATGTTGCTCAGGCTAGCCTCCTGTCTCAGCCTTCCAAGTCACTGGGACCACAGAACAAAGCTTTTTGGTTGGGTACAGAATGAACATGGGCCTCCTATGTGGTCCCAGCCTACAGAGCACACTGTCTTAGTAGCAAGTGGTCCCACAACTGGGCTAGAATTTTTAATTAAACATATGTTTCTAAATCCTTTTTTTACTTATTTGTTTTAGTTTTGAAAGTGAGGTGCTTATGTTTTGAATTTTGCACTATTGATACTTTGGGAAAACCATGGGCAAGGATAAAACACGGTTTCAAAATGAAACAGTGTGGAGGTGCCACCTAGTGGTCACTTGGTCGTGCCTGTATTCTCTTTCTTGCCTGGAGAAATTGGATAGAAATTGGATACCAGTGGTGGGATGCCAGTAGTGTACTGATTTCCCTTTAAGATGCAAATGAAGTGTGATTAGCATATTATTTTTCTTAATGGGATATCATTTTTAAAGATAAAAATGGTCCCGTTCCAAATTTATTTGAAATTAGTTTTATTAGCAGGACAATTTTTGTTATCCTTTTTGCTAAGGTTTTTTATCTAACTATGTCAGAAAAAATGTGGGTTAAACTTGAAAATCATAACTTACTTATATTTTACCATTTCACTGAAATGTTCTCCCATGTAATATGCCGAAAACACACAGGTGTCTGGAGCGTATTGTGGGACCCAACAAAGCCTAGATGAAATTGCTACGGTGAAATTTTATATTTTATCCGGATGTTTGGACGTTTGATGTTTTTCCTTTGGAATGAACTTTGTTTAGTAGAATGTTGGAGAAAGAAAACGATCAATGGGAAAGCTCACCTTTTGGGGAAAAATATTTTTGTCAGCCAGTATACACCATGTTAGAGAGATTCACAGACAGGTGACTATAGTAATTTCTTTCTTCTTAGATCACACATAATCCAGAATTGTGACAATTATGGTTTCTAAAACAAACTATAGTGTTAGTAATAGAGATCTTAAGATTTTCTGGAGGGCATTGTGACTATTTCCTCAGTGACAAGACATCTTTGAAGTTTCTTTTGCCACCAAAAGCTTCCTCTCTTTCTCTTTGTGTGTGCATGTGTATAGTGTGTGGTGTGGGTAGGGGGACATTTGTGGATACATCTGTATCTACACTTTAGATATAGAACAATTTCCCCCAGGAAGATTTTTACTTTATTAAAGTTATCGAACTCAATTCAGATTTGCTCGCCCAAGCACTATAAAACCAAACATAGGCACATGGTGTGATGAAGGAAGTACAGCTTTATTGCAAAGCGCAAAGCAAGGAGAGCCAGCAGCACGTGCTGAAAAGACCCGGTTTCCCCGAGATGTTCCCTACATGCGTTTTTAAGGGCAAAATTAGGGGCAGAGGTCCCAGGCACTTGATCAGTTCAGCGATTGGTTCAAGAGGGTGCGATAATCTCATGGGCATTCTTGATTGGTGAGACCTTAGATAATCAAATTTCTCTTTAGGTTTCTGGAGCTATCCAGCCTGAAGTCTTTGAGCTCACAACCAGCAGTTTCCAGCCTACAAAACATCTTACAGACTGAAATGAAAACCTTCTCTTTCCTGTGAGAGTTTTAGAGATCAAATGGCCCTCATTTATGGTTCTTGTTGGTCATTATCATAACCAAAGTCTGAAGACTTACTACTTACTCTGGGCCATTACAATGCAAATGGACTTCATATTTCAGGAACCCTAGAAAATACGTTAGGGGGTCCTTGCTTGGTTTCTTTAATAATTTTTTGGTGTCTATTTGGGGCCATATTTACATAAAAAATGAAACATCTGATAAATACTAACATTTTATAACACATAATAATTATTTTTGTCATGGAAATTGTCAAGGCAGAATTAAATGAAATACTATAGACACTTCAGGAGGGCTCTTTAGAACAACACACTTTAGCTAAAAACTTTCCCTAAAAATGCTCTCTGCATTTGCAAAGGCAGCCTTGTTAACACAGCAGTTGTTTAGATTTCAGCATCTACTTTATGCCCAAAGCTGTAGAAGGTGGTTGCTGCTGAGAAAAACACGAAGTATGATGGAGCCTGGTTTGTCAAAAGAAATTGTCCTGAGGTGAGTATAGAGCTCAGCTGCCTGTGTTTGAGTCTCTTACTCTGACCTTGGAGAAGTTACTTGCCCTTCCCGTGCCTCAGTTTCTGTTTTTGTGAGAGGAGTTCACAACTTGCTTTGTGGAGTGGAATGGAAAGCATGTGAACAGGGCTCGTTTATGGTGGGAACTCAGTTACGTTAGCTGTTTTTGTCCTAATCATCAGGTGAGGAAGCCAAAGCTTAGGCAGCACACACCAGAGGACAGTTCAGTACTGCCTTTTATCAAGTAATTGTTAAGACCATTTACTAGAGGTGTTCACAAACAAGCAGTAAGTGTGAGTTGGGTATTTTGGAAAAGAATGAATAAGGAATAGATCTAGATTTTGGACATTCCAAAATAAATTTGCATTTTAAACTCATTTTCTCTACTTGTTTTTTTCTAAAGAATTGTTTAATTTTATTTATTGTTATTTTAAAATTTGCTCTAGGGCATGCACACTCACGAGACACACACACACACACACACAAACACAGAGAAAAAGAGAGAGAGAGAGAGAGAGAGAGAGAGAGAGTGCAAGCCTCCAGGTCTGGGACTTGAACTGCAGTTGACCATGTAGGAGTCCAGTGCCTCAACCACATTACCACCTGCTGTCCATCTCCCCCCACCCCTCATTTCTTATTTTCTTGATAGAGATTTTTGCTATAGGACACATTTGCTCACTGGGGAGACAGAGAGGGAGAGAGAGAGACAGAAAGCGAGAAATCACCCCCTAGGGGGGATGACCACACTGCAATCCCTTCTCCTCTCAGGATTTTGGACACGCTTACACACGCTGAGTGTGAGTTTCAAACTGCCAGGTCTGGGACTCAAACCATGATTAGCCATGTGAGAGTCTGCAGTGTAACCATTATGTCATCTGCTGGTCCTTGTTTTTTAATTAAAGAGAATACTTTTTTATAATTCTTGGACTCTTTCTTTCTGTAGGATTAAGGACAAATGATTGCTTTTTCTTTGCATTATCATTCATTTTTCATTCATTCAGCAGCCATTTGTATGTTCTATCTGACAAGCATTGTGTTTGAGTGAGTGAGGAGTAATGTTCTCCATGTACCTTAGAGAGTTTTCCCCCAGATTTCTCATGTTCAGTTTTTTATATTTTATTTTATTTTGTTACAGGGCATGTGCACTTGTTGGGGAGAGAGAGAGAGAGAGAAAGAGAGAGAGAGGGAAAGTGAAAAATCATACCAGGGGTGAGGGGTAGGCAGGGAAGGACAGCCACTCTGCAGTCCCTTCTTTTCCATTCTTTTCTCAGGATTTTGAGGATGCACACACATGCAATTGGAATTGGGATGTTTTTCAAGCCACCAGGTTGGAACTGAAACCGCCAAGTCAGGCCTTAAATCATGCAGTTGACCGTGTGAGATCCAATCACCTTAACTTCCATGCTGTTTACTGGCCCCATAAATTGTATTTTAGAAAACACATATGTATTTAAATATAAGCACATTTGTAACTTGAGCGTTAAAATTGAGATAAGAAATACTAGTTTTTGCAAGTTTTGCCCTTTCATGAAGCAAGAAAAGCAAATATGTGCATGTCGTCTTATATAGTCTTCTACGTTTTGATTTTAAAATGCAATTTTGGAGCAAACCAGAGCGTTAATATAGATGTTTGCTTGTGGCTAATGTAATTTGCTTTCCTTCCAGAGCCTAAATTCCAAGGAATTTATTTCTGTGTTAAGTCTGGTAACACAATGGTACAGAGATCCTTGTGAAAGTGAGCCCTCATCCGGGGAACCTCAGTGTGCATGGCCAACCCACCCACCCACTTCCTGCAGAGCACCCAGAATGCTCTGGGTTGTGGTGTGAGCTCAGAGCACTGCTTTCTTTTAAAATACAGGCTTGGATTCTTTGAGCAAACCATTAATAGATGTCAAGTGCACGTTGTAGGTTTTAGTTCCCAAACTCTGTTAAAAGCAAATGTGTGGAGTTTTATATTTCCAGCTGCTGTTTTTTTCCAAAGTAAAATATGTAGGTTTTGGTTTTCAGCAGACCACATTTCTTCTAATAAAAACAGTTGGAACAAAATGTGTTTTATAAGCATATAAAAATGTCAGACCATAATGATTTTAGTGTTGCATATTTAAAAATGGTCACTAATATTTAAGATATTGGTACCTGCAAAGAAAGTAAATTATGGAAAGCAAATTGTAATATATCATTTATATAAAGGAGAAGGTGGTTGGAAACTAGTCCAGCAACTATAATGAGACCATTTTAGTTGAGTTTCTATGTAGTATGAGTGTTTTTCAGCTTTCAGTTAATCAAATTTTGGTCTAAAATTATTAAACTTTTGCGTTTGAAACTGGGCCCCAAGGTTTTGAAAATCTCGTTTGTATTTGGAGACATGATTCATGACCGTGACAAAGTGCCTTCCTCCTGTGGACTCACTGGAGAAAACATCTCAGTAGGTTCTGGTGCCCAAAGCAGTTGTTTCCTTCTGACCTACTCACTTCCGTCATCTGACGGACTCTCTTGAGTTCTTTTTTCCCTGTCTGCTAGGAAGCTCACATATTTTTTGTTTAACCTATCTCCAACAATGCCACAGGATCTTAGCCTGTTTGTTTTGCATATCGTACCTCTGGAGTAATTTTCATCCTATTTCTTTTACTTTTTCTTTTGCTTAACTTTTTTCATTTAACTTTCCCTCTCATTTTATATTGTAGTTGTTGTAACTACTTTAAATCCATATTGGAATAATGTAATTGGAACTGGATTTTGAATGATCTGATTTATTTTTCTTTGATTTCTTCATCTACATAATTATATTTCTCTAGCACTTGGATACTTTTTCTTTGTAACTTAAAATTGCATACTCTTAAATAATCAAATGGCTGGCTGGCCCCAGAACATAGTGGTGAAGGGAGGCAGATCCCATATGACCTACTCTAGTTCAAATCCTGGCCCTCATGGCTTGAAAAACACATGGGATGTGTATATATGCATGCCTCGAATCCTGACAGGATGGAGAAAAGGAGGAGAAAGGATTATGGTGTCACCACATCCTTTTGAAGGGATGCTTCCTCTCTCTCTCTCTCTCTCTCTCTCTCTCTCTCTGGTGAGTACACTCACTCAATAGCAATTAAAAAAAAAATTCAAAGCAGGAAAATTCTTGACTCACATTATGGAATTTTTTCCCTTTATTTATTGTAGTTTTTGATTTACATAAAATCATTACATATCTTCGTAGGATACAGAAATGGTCTTTAAAAGCATGTATATGATGTGTAATAAACAAATGGAGTATATAAACATATTAACTGCCTTTAACATTTAACATTATATTACGTTGTGAACATTTATTTATTTATTTATTTATTTTAAATAATTATTTATTTAACTTTATTTATTCATTTGTTCATTTTAATTTAACCAGAGAGAAACACAGAGAGAGAGAGAGGGAGAGAGAAAGCGAGAAAGCAAGCTGCCAGGTCCAGGACTTGAACCACGGTCAGCCATGTGGGAATGTCCAGCACCTTAACCACCATGCCACCTGCTGGTCCCCCAACGTTGTGAACGTTTAAAACCTGCTCCTGTGGTTATTCTGCAAGTATGTGCTGAATTGCCTGTGATGTTTTTTATTGTTAGATGCAGTTCTAAAGAAAACCATGTTGATTAGAAATCAAGCAACAAACTCTCTCATAAATTAACAAAGATAATCTTAACATAACCAATGAAAGAAGAATTTGTAATTTCCATGTAGAAGACTGTGGGAGATAAGAATTTATAATTAGAAAAAAATCTGTGCATTTCAGTCCTTGGCCCACTTAAAAATAGGTCAAACTGTACCTACCAATAGCTCATTGTGAAGAGATAGAAAAAGAACACTTTTACTCATACACTGTTTGAATTCTTGTAAGACCATAGTACCGTACTGTGCGTAAAGAAATACGCCTGAAAGAGCAAAAACAAAACAAAATTGGAAAGAGATGTTTAAAAGTGACATGGTAAATCCAGTGATTTGGTTATTTTTAGGTTTTACAAAAGTTCTTGAATTTAGCCTTTTAAGAATTAATTCCAAAGAGAGACTTAGCTACTTGTAACATTTTGGACTTTTTCTCTACTATTTAGTTTCATACAAAGAGTAATGGTTATAATAAATATATTGAAACCTGGGGAGGCAACTGTCTATCAAATAATTGGTGTATCTGTATTTAAGCCTGCTTGTGTGTGAAATAGTTGAATCTGCATTTTTAGCCTTTTAGTGGGGAAAAATTTCCCCAACATTCAGTGTTAATATCAATATGTGTGAGTGCATCCTTTTTATTTTAATCGTTTTGTGTTCTCTTCTGTTTGGCTCTCTTTCTTGGTGTAGTAGTCACTGAAGTATTTCCTGAAGAGCTGGTTTAGTTTCGATGAATTCTTTTAGCATTTGCTTATCTAGGAAGGATTTTATTTCTCCTTCGCATTTGAAGGATCATCTTGCTGGGAAAATAGTACTCTTGGCCGAAATTGCTTTTCTTTCAGAGTTTTAAATATATCTTCCCAATTCTTTCATTGCCTGCATTGTTGTAGCTGAGAGATCTGTTAAACTATTTTGGCCTAAAATAGCCACTGTACTCCCACACTTTGATTACAGTAAATAAGCCGAAATCATACATATTAGACTGTTTTTCTGAGCTGGTTGCTAAGTTATAGCCAATCACAGCTAGCCTTTAGTCAATCACAGGCATCCCACCTTTTAAATTGTATTAATGCTGACAAACTTCAGAATGTAACCAATGATTTCTCTACCTTACTCCCTTACTTAACGTTTTGTGTATGACACTTGGCACTTTTTTTAAAAGAATTATTTTATTTATTTATTTATTTTAATTTGACCAGAAAGGGACAGAGAAAGAGAGCAAGCGAGTGAGAGAAGTGAGAAAGCAAGCTGCCAGGTCCAGGATTTGAACTGCAGTCAGCCATGCGGGAGTCCAGTGCTCTTAACTACCATGCCACCTGCTGGTCCCTACGCTTTCCTTTTACTACACACCTCACTTTCCTGTTCTGCTGAATTAAAAGGTCCAGTTGACCATGAGGCTGGCTGGAGTTGTCCGGAAGTCTCGACTTAACTGCCAGATTTAAATTGTGTTAAGATTAAGATTTGCACTATTAAAACTCTATTAAATTGACTGGTTTTTCTTTGAATGGATCTGATGTTAGTCTGTGTGGTAACCTTTGTAAGTAACTTGGCACTTATCTCTTGTCATTTTTAGAATCTTGTCTTTGTCTTTGATTTTTACCATTTTGGCTATGACATGCCTTGGACAGGATCTTATGTTGGATCTATTTGGTGTCCTCTGTAGCTCCTGGATTTGGATGTCTGCCTGCCTCTCTCAATTTGGAAAGTTTTCAGCTAATATATTATGAAAGATGTTTTCTATGCCTTTACCTATTTCTTCACCTTCTCGAATACCTAATATGCAGATACACAGCTGTTTAATGGTATATAGGATTTCCTATAGGTTGACCTCATTTTTAATGGTTATTCTTCTATTTCTTTCGATGGCTTGGACTGAATTAGAGATTTTTTTCTTTTAAGGTTTTTTTTTTCCCCATAGGGTACTTGCACTTGCCACACACACACACACACACACACACACACACAGTGAGAAGAAAGGCAAGAAATCATCCCCCAGGGGATGTGGCCACACCACAGTCTCTTTTCCTCCTTTCTCCTCCTGGGATTTTGAGCAAGTATGTACATACGCCTGGCATGATTTTCAAGCCACCAGGTCCAGGACTTGAACGATGGTCAGCCATGTGAGAATCTTGTGCCTTAACCACTATGCCACCTTCTGGCCCCTAAATCAGAGATTTTATCTTTAAGATCTTTCTTCTGTATGGTTCAATCTGCTCTTGATACTTTAGGAGGTTTTGATTTCCTGCATCGTATTCTTTTTTATTGATATCTTTTAAAAACATTATTATTTTAATTTGATGAGAGAGAGAAAGAGAAAGTGAGAGAGCGAACTGCTGGGTCTGGGACTCAAAGCACAGTCCACTGTCTTAATCACCACCCTAACTGCTGGCCGCCTTGTAGCATATTCTTTTTCTCCAGAAATTGTTTGATTGTTTTTTTTTTTTTTTCTTTCCTAAAGACACATGCGCCTACTGGAGAGAGAGAGAAAGAGAGAGATACAGAGACAGACAGACAGAGAGAGGAAAGTGAGAAATCACCTCCCCCACTCCTGCCCTTCTCCTTTATTCTCCTCCTGGGATGTTGGGCATACATACTCACATGTCCAGTGTGTTTGAAGTCACTGGGTCTGGGACTTGAACCGCACTTGGCCATGTGGGAATGCAGTGACGTAACTGCTGTGCCATCTTCTGGCCCCCTGTTTGATTTTTTTTCAGCATGTTTATCTCCTTATGGAATTCCTCTTCAAGTAATGGAAGAATTTCCTCATCTCCTGGGATTGGTTGGTTGTTTTCTCTTGCATCTTGTTGAGTTTTGTTACAACAAATATTCTGAGTTTTCTTTCTGACATTTCTGTGATGTCTTATGTTTTATACATTGTTAGTGAGGATTTATAATCCTTCAAGGGGGAGGTATTTACTGATTTTCTTCTATTTCTTGGGATTCTGTTTTGTTTTCTAGTTATTTGGTGGCATACTCACTTTTTCCTACTTGTTTGGATTATGTTTCTGTAGCTGTGTGCTCCTGTGCTTCTCTATGATGTGTGTAAGCTGTATGCCGATTTCCCTTCTGTGGGTGGGAGTGTGGAATCCGCAGGAGTTTTGGTACAGGTTTTCAGAGAGGAATTTCTGTCCTTTTAATGCTAAGGGAGTTATAGGAGAAGAATTTCTCTAGTGTCTCCTATTTTCAGGTATTTGATTCTTGTGTCCTCAAACCTAACTACCCCCAGTGTGGATGGAGATTGAGCTGACAGGTAGAATGTGAGGAGGTAGGCTACTTCCTGCTTGGGCTGGAGAGCTCCTCTTCCTCCACTGCAGGCCAGGGTGGGGGTCCCTGCTGATGCGCTCAGGCTGAGCAGCTTGGCTTGGGCCTGCCTGCTGGTCCTGGATGGGTGAGGGACAGAATGGCATCAGGACACGTAAGCCAGCAGCTCCTACCTTCTGTCTTTGGTATTGCAGGGTCTCCCTGTTGCTTCCTCTTTCTCTCGGATTGAAGGAACCAGGTATTGGTTCTTGAAAGCTGGAAACCCCTCCTCCCCAACAGCAAACTGGACAGAGGTCCCTGTTGACGAGCTCAAGCCTAGCAGCTTTACTTGGGGCTGCCTGTTGGTCTTTCTGTCTCTGTTGCCTGTTGCTCCTTCTATCTCTTACATTATGACATGTTTTAATAAATCTTTGTTGTCTTTTGAGATAATGAAAGTAATACTAGATAATTATGAAAATTTCAAACTTGAGACCAGAAGTTAGCATAATGGCTATGTTGCTGAACGCCCATGTAGTCGACTGCAGTTTAAGTCCCGGACCTGGTGGCTTAAACTCAGGCTGGGTGCGTGTGTGTGCATGCCCAAGATCTCAAGAGGAGAATGGAAGAGAAGAGATTGCGGTGTGACCATCCCCCCCCCGGTTGGGGGGGGGTGATTTCTTGCTTTCTGTCTCTCTGTCTTTCTGGCGAGTACACGCGCCCTATAGCAAAAACCTCTCCTCCCCCTCCCCCCCCAAAAAGCCTTCTATAATCCTCTTTTTCAAAAGACAAAACATAACAAATCTAAAACTTCCAAATCAAAGAACTACTAATATATTTGATATATTTAGTATATGGGTTTGTGGCATGACTAAGCTGCATTTTACTGGAGTAGCAGTGGGAATGATTCCTTTTTCCTCTGTGAATCTTGGCCATACTTTTTCTCATTTCTATGCTGTGATATGATATATACTTGTTCATCCTCTTCTTCCTGGTCCTGAGGATATACCAGGCGTTCATCTTGATGTTCTCTGTAGGAGGGGCTGCTCTCTCTACATACCTGGCAAATAGAACTTAAGGGGTCAAAATGGCTCACAGCCTGGCCATGGCATCAGTATCAGGTAAGCCTGTGTTCAAGCCCTGGCAGCTCAGTTCTCCATCAGGTCTGCTTTTCTGAGGTTAGTAACAATGGCTTGAAAGTGTTGTTGTGAGCAAATAAAAGCTTATTCTAAATTTTAGTACAGTGTCTGGTGTATAGTAGAGGCTAAATAAATGTTAGCTGTTGTATTATTTTGATTAATCATTGATTGCTGTTCATAGAGAAAATCTGAATATTCAAGTCGCAAACAAGACAGCCGTTTCTCTGCCATCCATCTGGCTGGATAAAAAGCCCAGGGCTGACTGTGGTTCCACCATTACCAGGGACCGACGCAGTCTGTGCCTTGCTCCTAGATCTCCCATCTCATGGTAGTATGACTGTAGCTCCGGCCATTTCAATCACATTCTAGCCAAGGGGGCGGTCGTGGCTGGGAAGTTGCATACAGCATGTCTACTCACCTCCCAGTGGCCAAACCTTAGTCACAGAGGGGCTAGTACAAGTCTTCAGTGAAGTGACCACACGGGTAGCTCAAAACCCTGATATACTTCAGAAAAGAATAGACTTTGGGAGGCAACTTGCAGTCCCTGTTGTAGCAGCTATAGCGTTATCTCTGAGGTAAGTCAGGCATTCTGTAAACAAACAAATAAATATACACACATATACATGTATACATATATGTGTATATATTTACATATATAAATGTATATGTGTGTATGTATATATATTATATATAGATATATAATACATATATAGATATTATATATCTATATTACATATATATAATATATATAGATATTATATATATATCTATATAATACATATATATATAATATATATTTGTAGAGGTTTTTGCCTTAGGGAGTTCACCAGAGAGAAACAGAGACAGAAACAATGAGAGGGAAAGCAAAAAATCATTCCCCAGGGGAATGGCCACATCACAATCCCTTCTCCTCCATTCTCTTTTTGGGATTTTGGACATGCACACATACGCACCTGGAATGAGTTTCAAGTCATCAGGTCTGGGAATCAAACCACAGTCGATCATGTGGGAGTCCAGTGACGTAAGTGTTATGTCATCTGCTAGCCCCTGAATATATATGTTAAAAACTGGTTCCAGGACCAGCTGTGGTGGCACAGCAGTGACACAGTGCTCCACAATGCTGAGAACACATGGGAGGTCCCAGTTTCACATTCCGAGGTCTACCTGTACACCCTGGGCAGGCACATGTGTTTCTGTGATCCTGGCTGGCCAAGGCTGGGGATGGATCATGATGTGAAGACCATTTTGGTGGGCCCTGCCGCGCCCCCCCCCCATAGGAGAAATAAATACATAAACTTAAAAAAAAAAGAGCTGGTTCCTACTGTATTACTTATGCATTTATCAGATACCTTGCTAATTTGTTTATATTTTTATCTTTTCCTCTTTCTTTGAGTGTAGTGATTACCATGTATTTATAAACTTTTGTATAAGACACTATTTCTTTTTATTCTAAAAGTGCTTTTTTATGTGTCAAGATCTCCCCAAGATTGGGACCACCAGTTGGCTATGTCACTGGACTCCCATGAGCCGACCGTGGTTCCAGTCCTGGACCCAGTGGCTTAAACTCATGCCGGGCGCTTGTGCGTGCATGCCCAAGATCCTGAGAGGAGAATGGAGGAGAAGGGATTGTGGATTGTGTTGTGGCCATCCCCTCGGGGTGATTTCTCGCTTTCTGTCTCTTTGTCTTTCTGGTGAGTGTACACGCCCTATAGCAAAAACCTCTCAAAAAAAAAAAAAAAATCTCCGTAAGGTCTAGAATTTGGGCCCTCAGTCTTTACATTTCCCTAGCTCTATCACTGCTTGTTTTGTCTACTTTTTTTTCATTCAAATTAGTCAAGTACTTTGGACACTTGCTTAAGAGTTTTACTCCTTCAGATAATGTTGTCTAAATTTCAGTTACATGATTATAAATGCTCAGATGAAGGTTAAAAAGTTTCTGACCTGAAAAAGCTGATGGTTTATTGTTTTATAGGTAATAGCTTTTGTGCCTTGTGGCTATTTCAAATATTAATGTTAGAATTTGTGTCTTTGATAAGTGGAAAACTGTATAGCTAGGGAAACAACTGTGCTGACATTACTTGTGGTGACATTATTTTTTCCCCCTTTAATAGGTGAATTTTTCTTAGCATTCACTACTCATTAAAATGCAATAGCGTAAATAATCCTGCCAACAGATGCAATAGTCTTGCAGATGGGGGTAATCTTTCTTGCTTCATCAGGTTATCTTTATGTGGAGTTCTGTGCTGTCTAAGATATATCAGAGCTCTTATTTTTAGATTGGATTCCATGTTATCTCAGCTGAATAGTAGCTGAGTCTATGACCAGAATTTGGGTGTTAATCGGGGCAAGCATTCTTTTCCCCATGTCAGTTTACTAGGGCAACAGGTCAGACAAATGTTCAAGGCCTTGCAATATTTGTTCAGATATGTTTGGTTTCTAAAGCAGGATTTAAGATATTTAGGTTCCTGTCTTCTTAACCTTTAGCATTTTTGGACTCCTTAACCAATGCAATAATAATACTGAACCATTCTCTTTCCTAAAATTTTAGTGTAGGTTGTTTGCACATAGAACTTCCTACAATGTCATTAAAAGCAATTTAGTTTGTTTTAATTAATAAGGAAAATTACTAATTCAAAGACATTAAACAACATAGTATAAACTAAGCTGAAGAATGAACCTGGGTATATGGATAGCTGAATATCCAGACAAGGTCTACTCTTGCTTTTGAATTCTATTTTGAGACCTTGATAGTGGGGCTTTTTCCTAGGTTAAATAATGATAATTTAAAAAAGGTAATGATAACAGCGAAACAATACCTAAAGAAATAAGTTTTGATTGCCCACGACGGAATCAAGTCTCCATTGCCAGTGCTGACACCCTTTTCCTGTGGTGGACAGCTCTACAGGCAGGCCCACCAGGCTTTCCTGTAGGGGTGGAATGTTTCCATTGGTAGAACCCGGAATTCTGATACAGTAATTAACTTTAGGTAGCACTAACAGAAATAAACACTAAAAAAGGAAAACCCCATGCTCTTGATAAGAATTAGTAGTAAAATTTTATTTTTAGAAAGTAAAATCTGGAAATAACTGTATTAATTTCCTGGTATTTATTATTTTAAAATATTTTAGAGTACTTTTGTAAAGTGTGTTTTATTATTACATTACTCTAAATATGAATGCTTCTATATTTCAAACGAAATATTCTAACATTTACTTTTCTGATGAGATACTTTATTTACATGGCTATTTTTAAAGCATGTGCTCATTTTGGTGGAGTTGCTCTTGTGATGTTTAAACCATACTTGCATATTTTCCTTTCCTTATGAATATCTCATTTCTGACATGTAAGACCAAGTGCCAATTTTTTTGTAGTAAAAGTTTTAGACTGAATACACGTGAAAAATTGAGTATGTTTATTAAATAATTCATTGGTGTTTTATTTAGTAAGTATACTTCCAGTTTCTGTTTTGTAATCTGTAACAAATATTAACCATTTTCTACTTATTGGCAAAATGTATTTTTAAAAATATTTTGTGTATTTTCTTTCCACAAGTTCTTTTTCAAATTATTACAAATATTCTCACGCATATGTATATAATAAATTAGAGTCTAGGTGTATAGATGTAATATATACAAATGTGTGTGTATGTAATATATGTGTGTGTGTATATATATATATGTATATATGTATTGGACATATTTTATTATGAAAATTCTCATCGTCAATAAGCATAGTTTGTAAACACACTATTTGTTTTTTAGAGAGAAAGATTTTTTGCTAAAGGGCACATGCGCTGCCAGAGAGAAAAATTCATATTGTTTAAAACTATCTTGGGACTAGCAGTTAACATAATGGCTATGTCACTGGACTCCCATGTAGTCGACCGCTGTTCGAGTCCCAGACCCGGTGGCTTAAACTTACGCTGGGTGCGTGTGCTTGCATGCCCAAGATCCCGAGAGGAGAATGGAGGAGAAGGGATTGCGGCATGACCATCCCCCCTGGGGGGGGTGATTTCTCGCTTTCTGTCTCTCTGTCTCTCTCTGTCTGTCTGGCGAGCACGCACGCCCTATAGCGAAAACCTCTTAAAAAAATAAAAAAAGAGTGAAACCTAAATAACTACAATAGTGAAAACTCATGGTAATGCTATTATATTTAAGTTATAGATTTCCTCAGGGCCTACTGTCCTTAATATTCAGGACAGAAAGAGCAGATTTCCCAGGTTTCAGGACGTCAGGTTGATTGGCTGCTTCTGTGAAACTAGTGTACTAGGTATCTGGCAAGCAAAGACAATTACATGTCATCCAAATACATTATTGACATTGAGAGCGGAAAAACCCACATTTTCAGTGTTTTCTGAGAGCTGGAAGGGCAATCGTGGCTTCCATGGAGTACTGAGCTGCATTCCTATGTCCAGAATACATAGTTCTTAGGAATAAGTATTCTATTCACAGCTCAATAGCTTTCCCACATGTGAAGGCTACTAGGTTCCTCTGGCTTCTAATTTAGGAGCTAAAGGGATTTCCTTACTGAGCTTAATCATCTCTGAGGAAATGTCTGACCTTCTTCCTTCACTCAAAAATGGCCTCGGATGGACAGTGTACTGAGTGTGGCGAGATAAATGATGCGACTGAGCTGTTTCCCAGTGTGTGCTTTTCCAGGAGGGTGTACCTGATACTTTACTAGACCACTACCGTTTCTCAAGACTATCTTTATTATGAAGTGTATGATCTTTTTTCTTAAATAGGCCAAGTATATTAGACTTAATGAATAGCAAGAGATGGTATAACATCTACCAAGGTACATTTTCAGTTTTATCCATTTGTATTTCACTTGATCAGAATGAAATGTATAATTTTGTTTTTCAAATGAAATATGTGATGTAGATTACATATTACACTATGGGAATTATGGAGCTTTGTACTTGTAGGATATGATTTCAGTGAGGTAGAGGTTTCAATTTAACTGTTATTTTGATTCCTGGTTTAATTTATCCTGATATTTTATATTTGAGTTTATATTCGATGAACGAGTATCTTGGCATTGATAACCTTTTGGAATTATGTTTTTGGTCCATATTATGTTGCCAAAATCTATCTGTATTTCTGCATGCAGCAGTAATACACTCTTCTTAAGGGCTTTTAACATTCCCTAGTGAAAATATGCCTACATTTATTTCTATGTAGACACTTGGGAAATTTCCAGAGTTTTGTTATCATGAATTCTAATGCCGAGAACATTCTTGTATGTGTTATCTGCTGTACAAGAGTTCTAGTTTCCACTTAGGAGTGGAATTGCTGGGTTGTAGACTATTTATTTATTTATTTAGAGAGGTTTTGCTATAGGGCACGTGTGCTTGCCAGGAAGACAGAGAGAGGCAGAGAAACAGGAAACGAGAAATCACCCCCTGGGGGGGATGGCCATGCTGCAATCCCTTCTCCTCCATTCTCTTGGGATCTTGGGCACAAATGCACATGAGCTCGGCATGAATTTAAGCCACCAGGTCTGGGACTTGAATTGTAGTCGACTACATGGAAGTCCAGCGACATAGCCATTATGCTAACTGCTGGTCCCTCTGGGTTGTAGACTTTCTAAATGTTACGATATGATATGATACTGCCTTCCACAGAAGTTGTACTAGGTTACATTACTTCTAGTAATACTTTAGAAACCTTTTTTATCCATATTCTCTCTGAACACTCGATATTATCAGACTTTAAAAATTTTGACAGTTATAGGGACCAGCAGTTAGTGTAACAGCTGTGTCGCTGGACTCCCATGTAGTCGACTGCGGTTCGCGTCCCAGATCCGGTGGCTTAAAACTCACGCCTGGTGCGTGTGCGTGCATGCCCAAGATCCCGAAAGGAGAATGGAGGAGAAGGGATTGCAGCGTGACCATCCCCCCGGGGGTGATTTCTCCTTTCTGTCTCTCTGTCTCTCTCTGTCTGTCTGGCGAGCGCACGTGCCCTATAGCAAAAACCTCTCCAAAAAAATTTTTTTTTTGACAGTTATGTGATCTTATAATGGTCATCATTTGCTTTTCTCAGATCACTAATGAGGTTAAATGTTTATTCAAATACTCATTGCCATATATATTTCCTTTTTTATTTAAAAAAAAAATAAACCTGTTCAAATCTTTTTCCTACTTTCTTTTCTTTTCCTTTCTTTTCTTCTTTAATTGATTGAATTCTTCTTGTTATCATGGGGGTTCTTTTTATGTTCTTGGTGCTAAGCCTTTGGTGATTATAAGGATAAGATACATTCTTTCCTAGTTTGTAACTTGTCTTTTCACTTTCTCTAAATTGACCTTTGATAATCAGATGTCCTTGCTTTTACTGAAGTCAAATTCATTAATACTTCATTTTATAATGAACACTTTGGTGTCTTTTTAAAACCTCTATGAAGGTCAAAAGGAATTGGACTATATGTATGTATGTGTTTGTTTGTTTGTTTATTTATTATTTATTTAGGCTAGAGGACAGGTATGCTATACTGCTAGAGAAGAGAGACAGAGAGATGGAGAGAAAGAGGAGAAGGCACACCCCCTCCCCCACCATGGAGAATGGTCATGCTGTAACCCCTTCTCCTCCATCTCTTCCTCTTTTTGAGACTTTGGACATGCATGCACATGTACCTGGTGCATTTCTCAAGCTACTGGGTCTGTGACTTGAGCTGTATGCACAGCAGACCATGCAGGATCTGGCTGCTTAACCACCAGACCCTGGAGCTGGAGACTACACACACAAACACACACACACACACACATGTATATATAATTGTATATAATCTTTCATGGGCACAGGGGACAGGAGAGAGTGAGAGGAGAGACGGGGAGCACCTCCAACATGGTATTAATACTGATCTATACTCAGCTCCAGCCAGCCCCAGATCATGGGCACAGGCCTGCCCAATGTACTCGAGGAGCTTGGGAAGCAAATAAGAACCATCCCATGTGGGTCAGCCTTGAAGAGCATTATGTTTTATCTCTATGTCACCATCTAACCCCTGAAAGAGGTTTTCATTTTGCCTTTTTTTTCCCCCCAAGGCTTTTGCCATAAGATACATGCATGGGCCAGAGAAAGAGAGTAAATGAGAAATTACCGTTTAGCGGGATGGCCATGCTGAAATCCCTTCTCCTCCATTCTCCTCTTGGGATTCTGGGAACTCACACACATGTGGTGACCTATGTGATTTTCAAGCTACTGGGTTCAGGACTTGAACTGTGTAGTCAGTCATGTGATACCTAGTTGCCTTAAATTACATGCCACCTCCTGGCCCACCTGAAATAATGTTTTTAAAATAATTTTTTAAGAATTATTGTATTTATCTGTTTATTTTAATTTGACCAGAGAGGGACAGAGTGAGAAAGAGATGGGAAAGTGAGAAAGGAAGCCACCAGATCCAGGACTCAAACTGTGATCTGCCTTGTGGGAGTCTAACATCCTCACCCACCATACCATCTGCCTACCCTGAAATATTTTTTTTAAAGCCTTTTCCACTAAAGGTTTTTAAGTTTTGCCTTTGATAGTTTAAGTCCTTATACAGCTGGAATTAATTTTCAAACTTGTTGAGTAGCCCTTATCCAAAATGCCTGGGACCAGAAGTGTTTCGGATTTCAGAGTTTTTCAGATTTGGAATAGTTATAAATATATGATGAGATATTTTAGGGATGAGACCCAAGTCTAAACATGAAATTCATCTATGTTTCATACATCCCTTAAACACATAGATCAAAGGCAATTTTTTACAATAGTTTTGTGTTATAGTGTTTTGACTATGACCTGTCACAAGAGGTCAGGTGTAGAATTTCTCACTTGTAGCTTTATATTAGCGTTCAGAAAATTTTTGATTTGGGAACATTTTGTGAGAGAGTTGGTCTCAATGTCACAATCCTCCAGGCTCTAGTAATTGCATTGGGACACATGCTACCATGCTTGGCGTTTCTGGAATATTTTAGATTTTGGATTAGGGATGCTCAATCCATATGATGTAAAATAGAAGTTAAACTTTCACTTCTATTACAAAAATTCACTACCTCTGTCACATATCATAATTACATATGTGTGTGGGATTTTTTTCTTCTTCTGCTCCCTTCTCTCACATAGGCCTACATGTCTGTCCCTGTCTAGAGTTATGTTGTCTTAGCCTCAGAAGATTTCTCAGTGTCTAAAAAAGTACAGTCCCCCTTCCTGCTCTTCTTTTTCACAAGTATCTTGGCTGGTTTTCCATGTGAATTTTAAAATCAGCTTCTCAAATTTTATGAACAATCCTCATAGGATTTCGATTAGAATTGTATTGAATTTTTAGGTCAATTTGAAGAGAATGTTGTATTTATGATATTAGGTCTTCCTAATTATGAATCTGAAGTGATTTAGGTATTCTGCAATGTCTCCTATAGGTTTTAAAAATCCCCATTTGAATCTTGCATCTCTTTTGAAATGTGATTTATTCCTAATAACTTGGTATTTTGGTGCTATTATAAATCACATCTTTAAATTATGTATTCATCTAGAATACATGTATAGATATGGGATAAGCATCTGTATATTGCTCTTATATCTAGCCATCTTACTCAACTCTCCTTTTCAAAAATAAAAGCTTACTGGTAGCGTCTCTTGGATTTTCTATAGAGACAATTGATACTTTTATTTCCTCCTTCCCGTTCCTTTTTATTTATTTATTTTTCTTGCACTGTTTAGGAACTCCAAGATAATGTCAAGTAAAAATAATGAAAAAGGGCATTCTTTTCATGTTCTTAATTTTTTTTAAGAATTATTTTTACTTAACTTTATTTATTAATGTTATTATTTTCCAGTTTGATCAGAGAGAGACAGACAGAGGGAAAGTGAAAAAGCAAGCCTCTAGGTCCAGGACTTGAACCATGGTTGGCCCTGTGGAAGTCCAGCACCTTTAACTACCATGCCACCTGCAGGCCCCTCTTGTTCTTAATTTTAAAGGGTGTGCTTTTAATGCTTTCTAATAAAGTGCTTTTGTTTGTTATAGTTTATTTTAAAAATTTGATTATTATTATTTTTTGTTTAATTAAACCAAGTTAGGCTCTTTTTTCCCCCCTCCATTCCTAACTTACTGATATGACATCCTTCATCTTCTTTTAACTTCTAGTATGTTAAAATGAACAATTAGCTAAAACTAAAGAACATGTTTTTATGTGTGCCCAGGATCCTGAGAGGAGAATGGAGGAGAAGGGATTGCGGTGTGGCCATCTCCCCTGGGGATTTCTCGCTTTCTGTCTCTCTCTCTCTCTGTCTTTCTGGCAAGCGCACGCGCCCTGTGGCAAACACCTCTCAAAAAAAAAAAAAGATTTTGTGGTATAGGGCGTATAACCCCCCCTTCCCGCAACACACACACACACCCGGGGATGGCCACACTGCAAACTCTTCTCCATTCTTCTCTCGGGATCTTGGGCACGCATGCACACATGGCCAGCGTGAGTTAGAAAAAAAAAAAAAAAAGAAAGAAAGAACACGCTTTAAAGGTATCTATCTATCTATGATAAAAGTATATATTAAAAAATAAGTCTGTGATAAATATATGATTTGGAATAACAATTACGGGATGGAGAAAAATACCCAGAAGATATAAATTGTTAATGTTCTAGTTCTTATATCAGGTGACAAGATCATGAGGTTGTTTGTGCATATACAAATAAATATATAAAACATAAGTAATTAAATACAAAAGTGAGTCATGCATGGATCTTTAGGAAAAGAAAAGCATATGTATTATGAGCTAAGAAATATGATTAATCCAATTCTGTGGTAGGAAAAGAGAAATTTCATATTTGCCTTTATGGGACTGTATCACATTTATTCTTATGTTAGTAAATAGAATCTTTTTAAAAATGCCCATATTTGTTCTGCACTGTTATTAGTTAAGTTCTTCTTTTTTTGTGTGTGTGTTTTTAATTTTTGCCATAGAGCACATGTTCTTGCCAGAGACAGAAAGAGGCAGAGAGAAGGAAAGTGAGAAATCACTCTTTTAGGGGAATGGCCACACTGCAGTCCCTTTTTCTCCATTCTCCTCCTGGAATTCTGGGCATGCATACACATGAGCCCAGCATACTTTTCAGGCCACCAGGTCTAGGACTTGAACCACAGCCAGCCACATGGGAGTGCAGTGTCTTAACTCCCACGCCACCTGCTGGCCTGAGTTCTCTTTTCTTTGGAGACTTTTTAGACAATTTTTGCTTATGAGACTTGCTGTTATGACTCACATATACCTTAGGGTTGGCACATCCTATGTCTGTGATTATTCCATGAAAATTTCCGTATTATTCTGTGCTCTCATTTGTTTAGTCCTAAATTACAAGGTAATTGATGGTTCTCATTTTAGGGTGACACTTTAATTAATTTTGTACAGAATATTTCATAGTGTATAGAGGACCCAGCCCTTTCTTTTGGTAACAGGCCACACAATTCTATATTGAACCTGCCATGAATTTCCATAGTGCCTCCCTACCCCATCCATCTCATTCCATCCCACAGTGCTGTTGTATGAGGTTTGTACAGTAGCTTAAGACACTTGGAACTCATTATAGCAGTTATGAGCATTTGGAATGCAACACACTTGGATTTCAACCTTAGCTCTTCTTTTTACCAGGCGTGTGATCTTTGGAAATTTTAATAACCATTCCAAGTGTCAGTTTTCCAGTTATCTGAAAAATGTGTATGCTGTTTTCTCTGAGATCATTGGGTTAAATCGTACCTATGACTGCTATTGTAATGATCATATCCCCGTCATCTTCAATTAATTTTTGTAGTTGCAACTATCCTGGATGCAGTTTCAAGCCACTGATCTAGACTTTCCCTTGTGTTTGCTAGAGGTGCTAGTTGTTTTATTTCGTAAGTATTGAAAATAAACATAGTGTCAAATTATTCTTACTTCTTCTGTCCATACTATTTCTGGAGAGAAGGGAGAGACAGGCAGTCCTGTCCCTCATTGCCAAGCCCTCTCTAAGCACAGTGGAAAGAGGAGGGGCTTAGCTGATCACTGTGCCGAATGTTTTACTCTCAGCATAGCCCTGGGTTCTCACTGAATTCCCTAAACCAAAAGTGGATCTTCACCTTGACACCTCCATCTTGACCCATGGAAGCTGAGGCTTGGAGAGGTTCAGTAAAGAGCCCACTGTCATACAATTAGTAATTGGTAACACTAGGAGACGTTCGCTGGTCTTCTTGACTCCAAAACCCATGTGCATAGTCACTGCCTATGCTGATGCCATTCCCTGGATAGTCTTTTTTTTTTTTTTAAAGAATTATTTTAATCTTTTTTTTTTCTGAGAGTTTTTTTGCTATAGAGCACAGTGCACTTGCTAGAAAGACAGAGAGAGAGACTTAGACAGAGAGACAGAAAGCGAGAAATCACCCACAGGATGGATGGTCACGCCGCAATCCCTTCTCTTCCATTCTCCTCTTGGGCGTGAGTTTAAGCCACCGGGTCCGGGACTCAAACTGCAGTCGACTACATGGGAATCCAGTGACATAGCCATTACGACAACTGCTGGTCGCAAAATAATTATTTTTTATTTTAACTTCTCTTTCTATCTCTTTTTTTCTTTACCAGAGAGGGAGAGAGTAAGAGCTAGTGAGGGCAAGAGAAAGAGTGAGAGCAAAAGAGAGAGAGAGAGAGAGAGAGAGAGAGCAAGCTGCCAGATCGGACCAAACCGCGTTCGGCCATGTGGGAGTCCATCGCCCTTAACCACCATGTCACCTGCTGTTCCCAGCCCCCTGGATAGTCTTTATCTCCCCCTATTTTCTAGATGAAGGAGAAAGTATGTGGAGTCTGGACCTGGTGGAACCTGGTGACTAGGAGACTGTAACTGGATTCTCTGTGTCATGTGAGAAAGCTAGCTCCATGCTAAGGCAGGAGAGGATCTGGAAACTTTGGGAGTATTTGGTCATTTTCCACTGAGAATTAAGTCTAAAATGATTTAATGCTGGGAGTGGTAAGTTTGAGAGAATTTTGAATTACTCACTCTAGATAAGGAATGTTTTGATTTGTGGCATTGATGACTATATTTTTGATTTTTAGGTCAGAAAATTAGAAGGTTTATTGAAACTTTTGGAAAATATTTGCAGCGTAGTGAAATAAAGTGAGAGCTTAGACTCAACCATGGTAGGTAGTGTGCTGGTTGCCATTGCTATGCGGCAGGCTGAGGCCACATGACAGACCCAGGTTCAACTTCCAGGCCACTATAAATGCCGGGTATGGTGGTGTGAGCCTGTAGTCCCAGCTGCACTGGAGGCTGAGGCAGAAAGATTATGGCACAGTGAGACACTATCCAAAAAAAGTTTTAAAAAGTGAGAGCTTAATAAAAATATGCATTAATGCAGGAATCCACTGCCCTCACACTGAGCACAAGAGATCTCTATTGAACCTTGGAAAAAATAAACTTACTCCCTTGGCTTTTATAGAGGTGGCACTAAAATTTGGTGGTTATGCCCAGGAGTAGGGTAGTAGCATAGAATGAAAACAGTCTGCAAGAACCTTCACATTCTTTAAAACACAACCAAATTAAACATTAACATAGTCTTTATAAAACGAATCCCTGATTTCCTCATCCCACACAGCTGACTTTTTGAAAAAGAAATCTAACTTAAAAAGATAGTTTATTTTCTACTCTTACTAAGTATTTAATTTTGTCATAATTAACTGAGGGATAAGAAAATAAGATTTTCTGTTTAAAATTCTTTCTCCAGCATACTGAAAAAGTGAAACAGAAGTTTTAGGGAGAACTGTTAAATTTTATTTTTTGCCCTCTGTTAGTTTCATACCTTAATCCATGTAAAATGCTCAAAAAAGCAATTATCATTCATCTTTCAACTTGATGAACAAGTATTTTCATTGCAAATGAAGTATGCCCTGTAAATGATTAAACATTAATGAAAACAAGAATCAACCTGATTTGTTTCAACACCTCTTTCTCTGCAGGAGGTGACATTTTTCTGTCAGTTTGGCAAGTGTTATTTTTCAGCCTCCCTTTGGCTTGAGTGGTGCATATTTGGCTTGGTGTTGAATTCAGTGAAGAATATGGCTGGCTTCTAAAATGAAAAATAATATACTGTATTTAATAATAATACTATATTTCTCAGATTCTTTTTATAAAAATGTTGCAGACATTTAGAAGTTTGTGACTCCTCAGTTTCTCTGGCATCCTAAGCATTTAGTATTTACAGCAAATTTAAGTTGTTGGTAACATTTGGCTAATACGTAATACCCAGCATACCATGGCAGCCCTACTAGGCTTTCCACTTAAACGGCCTTAGTAAGATCACTGATGACCAAAAGCTCGTTGACAGCTGTTTCTGCCTATGAAAGAAACTGAGTTCATGAACTGTAAATAGGATATCATTACGGAAGTAATAGTAATGAATCTTAAGGTTTCATCTAATATGTGGTGTCTTTAGTTGATACTGAGTATGTGGGAGTATGTCTTTTGGTGTGTCTTTTTATTTTTGAAGAATTATTTATTTATTTAATGTTATTGTTATTATCATTTTTAGTTTGACCAGAGAGAGAAAGGGAAAGTGAGAAAGCAAGCCATCAGGCCCAGGACTCGAACAGCGGTCAGTCATGTGGAAATCCAGTGCCTTAACCACCATGCCACCTGCCAGCCCCCACTTTTGCCACTGTGTGAGGGTTTTTTTGGGCAGAATTTGTTTCCTGAGTTTCTGTTTACCAATTGTGGCAATTGGCTTCCCTGGAAGTGCTTGAGTAGAGTCTGGGGTGCAAGACGTTCATTAGGAATCATCACTTGTGAAAGGAAGGAGGAGGAAGCACTAACTGGGTAGACCTAATCATCAAAACATTGGCTGACACATAGTCAGTGCCCAGTAAATAATTTTTGAATGAATACATGCTTGACACTGAATAAACGGACCTTTTGGCCTCTCTCAATATCACATTCACTGGTCCTGTTAGTTTGGGGTTTAGAATGAGCATTTGCCTTCTTATTATGGCTGTCTGTGTGATGTTTTAAGAAGTGTGAGTATACTCTGATAAGAGAACTAAATTAAGGGATTTCCTCCTCTGTCTCATTCATGGCAGTAACTCATGAGTGGCTCTGTCCCTTGCTGGCTTTGTATCTTTGCTGCTGGCTTTCCTGGTAGAAATGCTGATTGTTAAGTTATTGGTGCCAAGCAGTTGTAGAACCAGCTTTGTGTGATGCATTTAAAACTAGGCTGCAAATTTCTTGGCTATTATATTTGTTTTTATATTCTTTTTCATTGTATATTTGCATGTACACTCATAAAATAATCCTATTAATGTTTTCAATTTCAGAATTTAATTTTTGCAAGATATAGTAGAAAGTTTGTGCTTTATAAGAGTAAAATTATAAATCCTTGAGAGATAACCTGAAATAATCTATTATAATGAGAATACATGCTTTATTGCTGTTTTATGGAGGTATACTTTTTTTTTTTTTTTGAGAGGTTTTTGCTATAGGGAGCGTGCACTCACCAGAAAGACAGAAAGAGACAGAGAGCCAGAAAGCAAAAAATCACTCCTGGGGGGATGGCCACACCGCAGTTCCTTCTCCTCCATTCTCCTCTTTGGATTTTGGGCATGCACGCACACACGCCCAATGTGAGTTCAAGCCACCAGGTCTGGGACTTGACCTGTGGTCGACTACATGGGAGTCCAGTGACATAGCTATTATGCCAACTGCTGGTCCTGGAAGTATGCTTTTTTATTTTGAGATAATTTGTATATAAAGGGAAATGTTCTAAATCTCTAAATATGTGACCACTGAATTACATATACAGAGAGCAGAGAGGGTAAAAGCTTCCTTCTGCAATGGTTACAGAAGCAATATCATCTATTTTAAAAAAGATTTATTTAACTTGATTTATTAGTATTACTTTTTTTTGTGTGTGTGTAGGGACAGATTTTTTTTCTTTTTCTTTTTCTTTTTTTTTTTTTGAGAGGTTTTTGCTATAGGGTGCGTGCGCTCACCAGACAGACAGAGACATAGAGACAGAAAGCGAGAAATCACCCCCTAGAGGGGATGGTCACGCCGCAATCCCTTCTCCTCCACTCTCCTCTCGGGATCTTGGGCACACATGCCCGGCGTGAGTTTTAAGCCACCAGGCCCAGGACGTGAACTGTGGTCGACTACGCTAACTACTGGTTCCCGGGACAGATTTTTGGTATAGGGCGCATGTGCCTTCTGGTGAGACAAAGAGACAGAAAGCAAGAAATCATCCCCTGGGGGTGGCCATGCCACATTCCCTTCTCCTCCATTCTCCTCTTGAGATCTTGGGCACACATGCATACATACCCTGCATGAGGTTTAAGTCAGTGGGTCCGAAACTCGAACCTTAGTTGACTACCTTGGAGTCCAGCAACATAACCATTACCCCATCTGCTAATCCCTAGTTTTTAAATTTACTACAAGACACATGTGCTTGTATCTCTCATGGAGAGAGGCAGAGAGAAGGAATGTGAGAAAGCAAGACTCCAGGTCCAGGACTTGAACTGTGGTTGGCCATTTGGGAATCTAGCGCTTTAACCACCACACCACCTGTTGGTCCCAATATTATCTATGTTTATATTGTAGGTCTCTGCTATAGAGTGATGCTATAGCAGTGTCATTGTAATGACACCATAATTATATTAGATATGCAGTTTTAGTTTTATTTTGTATTTTTAGGTTTAACTTTCTTCCAAAGTTATTTGAGATAAAGCTCAAATGTTCAAACTTGCCATATAATTAAATTAACTTGAGACCTTTTTAAAGGTGTAGAGAGGACTCGATCTGCTTAAAATATGAAAACTATACTTATATGAATTAATACAGCCAATTCAAATGGAGTTATTCAGCAAGCCTTTCTTCCCCCCTCCCCCCGAGGTTGTTGCCATAAGGTATATGCACTTGCTAGAGATAGAGAGGGAGAGACAGAGACAGTGAAAGGAAAAGTGAGAAATTACCCCCTGGGAGGATGACCATGCCACAGTCCCTCCTCCTCCATTCTCCTCCTGGGATCTTGGGCACACATGCACGAGCACCCGGTCTGATTTTTTTCCAGCCACCATGTCCAGGACTCGAACCGCGAGAGCGGCAGTCGGTTTCTGTAGAAGTGCTTGGGTAGAGTTTGGGGTACAAGATATTCATTAGGAATCATCACATGTAAAAGGAAGGAAGGAACAAGTTTGAGCGGAGAGAAGCTAACTTGTGCCATTGCAAACCTCTTGGGATGCGGTGGGGAACTGGTGAGTAAGGAGTAAGGTTTCCAGTCAGTGAGGCCTGTGGGTAGGCCCAATGACTGGCCTCACTTCTTCTCCCTTGCTCAGTAGGCGATGCAGGCCATCCTGGAAAATGTGTGACCTCTGTGACTGTGGCTGGCCCTGAAGTTGTGGTCTGTTGGAGGCTGTCTTCTGGAGGCTGTCTGCCGACCACCCCTTACACACACACACACTGAGCTGGGTAGAAAGTCCTTTCTTGAAGGTGCACTGGGTGGCACCTCTCTATATAGGACTTTCATAATTATTAATTATTAATAATACTTATATTTTATATGCTTATATCATATGATCTTCATATGACAGATGGAAAATGGATGCAAAACTGTTTGCTCAAGAGTGCCTAGTTAATGCTGGGTAAAGCTAGAAAGAATAATTGTGTCCAACTCCTAACCTTCATCAAGTTGACATGCTGCAATGGACATATTTATTATTTTTATTTGATTTTTTTAAAAGTTTATTTATTGAGGCTGGCAGGTGATGTGGTGGTTAAGGGTGCTGGACTCCCACATGGCTGACTGTGGTTTGAGTCCCAGAACTGGAGGCTTGCTTTCTCACTTTCCCTCCCTCCCCTCTGTCCCTCTCTGGTCAAATTAAAAGAAATTAAAAGAAATTAAAAGAAAGAAAGAAAGAAAGAAAGAAAGAAAGAAAGAAAGAAAGAAAGAAAGAAAGAAAGAAAGAAGGAAAGAAAGGGAGGAAGGGAGGGAGGGAGGGAAAGGAAAGGAAAGGAAAAGAAGGAAGAGAAAAGGAAGGAAGGAAGGAAGGAAGGAAGAAAAAAGAGAGGGAGGGAGAGAGGGAGGGCGGGCGGGAGGAAGGAAGGAAGAAAGAAAAAAATAATTCTTAAAAATAAAAATGTTGATTTCTTCCATGAGTGAGAGAGAAGTGAGACAGCACCCCACTAGAGTTTTGGTAACACAGTCCACCTCCAGCCTCCAGCCAGCCCTGGATCATGGGCATGCATGTATCTAGCATTTTCAGAAAGGCCTCTCGACATAAATGTGGAACCTTCCCACACAGGTCAGCCTCGAAGAGCATCATATTTTACTAGTGTGCCAGCATCTGACCCCATACTTACTCTTTTTACTAAATTTTAAAATTTATTTATTTTTATTTTGCCATAGGGCACGTGTTCTCACTGGGTAAAGACAGAGAAGGATGGGGCTGGCAGGTAGTGTGGTGGTTAAATGTGTTGGACTCCCACATGGCCGGCTACAGCTCAAGTCCTGGATCTGACAGCTTGCTCTCTTACTTTCCCTTTCCCTCTTTCTCTGTCTCTCTCTGGTCAAATTAAAAAATAATAATAACAAATGGAATTTAAAAATAAGAATTTAAAGAAAAGGGGGGGAGAAAGGGAAAGTGAGAAAACATCCCTTAGGGTGGATGGCCAAGCTGCAATCCCTTCTTCATTCTCCTCTTGGGATTTTGGGCATGCAAATACATGTGCCAGGTATGATTCTCAAGCAGCCGGATCTGGGTTTCAAACCACAGAGTCTGCCATGTAGGATCCAGCACTTTAACTACCATGCCACCTGCTATTCCTTATTATTTTTAAATGAGTAGTCAATCAACTTATGTGAGGAAAAAGTGAGAGGAAATAATTGTGGTTAATCAAGAACTAGTGTGATAGACAAGGAGTGTGGGTTTAGATTCCAACTGACTTGGCCTCCCAATTTGTGTTCTTTCTGGCTCTGTGACCAGATGAGTCATGGGCCCTCTGACCATCAGGGTTATGATTTGTCAGTGAACCTGATGTGTCAGTTAAGTAGCATAGATAGAAGTACATAATGTGGTGCCTGGTATTCATAGAAGGAAACACAATATAGGGTTTTATTTTATTTTATTTTATTTTTTTGTCTATAGACAGAGATAGAGGGAAAGTGAGAGAGCATCTCTCAGGGAGATGGACACTCTGTAATCTCTTCTCTTCTATTTTTCTTTCAGGATTTTAGGCACATTCACAGATGTGCCTGGAGTGTTTTTTAAGCTGCCTGATCTAGGACTCACATTGTGTAGTCAGCCCTGTGGGATCTGGCCACTTTAACTATGACTCTATCTTTGGCCCTCGGCTATATATTCCTAAATACCTGAAGTAAGTCAAACTGTAAAATGTTGGTGGAGAAATGAAGATTTTCAAAGGCAGAGAGAACTTTCCTGCCTAGTGTTTTTCCTTTGCGCCTCTCTAATTCTGTTAATGTTGACGTATTAGGGAATGAGCTGACAGATTTTTTTCTGAAGGAAAAGTTGCTTCTGCAGTGTGGGAACACTCCAGGCAGGGGTGGGGAAGAGACTTTAAAAAAGGCAAATGAAACTAGCCATGTGGCTTAGGGGTTAAGGAAGCCAGATCCTACACAGTTGGCTGTAGTTTGAAGCCTGGTCCCTGTGGCTTTGAAATCGTGCCAGGTATATGTGTATTTATGCTCCAAATCCCAACAGGATGGAGAAATGGAGGAGAAGAGATTGCAGTGTGACCTTACCCAATGCTTCCTCCCTCCGTTTCTCTGTCTCTCCATCTCTTGCTCTCTGGCAAGAGCACATGATCTCTGACAATGAAAAAAAAGGCAATAAAGAATCATGGTATGAAAAAGATTCACTGAATCAACAAATATTTATGGAATGCTTATTATGTGTCACACCTTTTCTGGGTTTTAATGGTGGTTCAATAGAAGACCATTGAAAGTTCCCGATCTGAGATCATTAAGGGTTGTCCTTGTGTCTCTTTTCCACTGCCACTTCTTTGTTAGATGACTCTTATTATCCCAGGTTTACTGCGATTAGGCTGGTGACTGTTTCCCACCCACCTACTATAGTCCTACCTTCAATCATTCTCCACTCTATAGAAATTTTATCATGGCATTCTCTGCTTACTACTTTAGTAAAACCCAAAATACTTGGCACTGAATATTGCCTGGCAACTGACAAGCTCATCTTTTAGTGTTTACATTTCCAAAGCTAGACCCTCAACACCTGCCCTCCAGCATCTGTCCCACCAGCTCCTCCGACAGGCTTTGCTCTTCTTGCTTCAGGCCTTTGCTTATACTGAATCCAAATCTTGGAATGCCTTTCTCTTTCCTTTTATACCTGGTTAACTTCTACTCAGTGTAAACATTACTCCCTTTGGGAAAGCTTTTTGCTGATTCCTAGACTAAACTGGGTCTCTCTCCCACTGTCCTCTAGCACTCCCTCCTAGAATTGGTCACAGGAGGTAATAATATGTTTATTTGTATAATTGTCTATTTCCCTCAGTAGACTGTGCCTCCACCAGAGCACTGACTGGTCTGTTTCAGCTCACAGTTGCCAATCACAGTCCTGGCATGGAGTAAGGACTTGATGAATCTTTTTGAATGAAGGGTTTAGAAGGATCACATAGTCCTCTCCTGACCAGCCTGTGCTTCCCACTTTACTCCTGGGGCAATTAGTATAAATGCTGTTTATATTAAGCTAATCATTTGCTACCAGAAGACTAGGAAACACACCTTTACCTATGTCTACATTTAAAAAGTCCAACATCTTTGTTTAAGCTTTGTACTCTAAGACATTTCAGTGTATACTATTTTATTATATTAAAAATAGTACTTCTGATTTATTTTAAAAATTATTTTCTTGGGCCAGTCTCATCTAGTGGTTAAGGGAGCTGGATCCCATATGGCCAACCCTGGCGCTTTGAAAAACACATGAGGCATATATATGTGTGTGCATGCCCTAAATCCTGACAGGTTGGAGAAATGGTGGAGGGATTGCCATGTGGCCCTGGTTATGCTTTCTCTCCTCTTTCTCTCTCTGGTGAGTGCACGTGCCCTCTAGCAAAAGAAAAAAAAAAGAAAAGTAAAAAGTACACAAATAATTGAATTATGAGAAATGATAACCTTTAATACTATTGTTGAAATCAATTTTTTTAGGGGCATTTTTTGGGGGGTATGGGAGCAGCAGAGTTTGCTCCTAACAGCTCTCCTAGCCTGCTGTCTTTCCACAATGCCTAAGGTCCTGTCTTTATGGAGGCTTGTGCCTTGGGATAACAAGGGACTCTGAGACGGGATTAAAGAGAGCACTGAAGAATGGAAATCTCTAGCGATTGCTTACAAGAGCAAATGTAAACCTCCTAGTAAGTAATAAGTGTGCTTCTTGGCTATTTTCTGCTGCTGTGAGTTCAGGCTGGCCTACTTTAAATTGGACATCTTCTATTTTTATAGGAAACTCATGGAATGTCTGGAATTCTGCGTAGAAAAAGGAGCCTGCGTCCTGCTGTGAAACAACAAAGTACTCCCTTTCTGTTAGCTGTGGTCTCAGGACTTCAGTTCTGAAGGCATCCCAGAAATCAGACATGATTGACTGGGATGTTCAATTCTGCATTTTTAAGAAAACACTAGAACAGTTAGCTATAGAGCAACTGAGGATGAGAGGGATTGTATGTCCTCCATTTCAAAAACCTGAAAATGTGTGTAGCAATCACTTCGATACTGAGATTTCACTGGCCATTTTGTCTTTCTCCTTTACTTTAAACTATTAACTTTGTAAAGCTTTCCATATAAATATTTATTTTCACTTTGAATAAATGAAGGCAATTGGTAGTTTAAAGTAATTATTGCCTTTGTGACATTCCAGCAGTTCCTCTGTATGAGTGCCAGAACTGATGGACTAAAAACATAGCTCACAGTCATTCATGCAAATACCAATATTGAAATCAAAGTAAGAATAACTTGATTTAGAACTTTTTAATCATTTCTTGCCAGTTGCAGACTTATGTATAATTTTAGCCTTTAATAGTTTTAACTTGCCATTCATTCTGCCATATATTAACCATCAGAACGTGGGCTGGCTTAAATTTTTAGTCACACAGACACTCTTTTTGTTTTTCAGTATAGTCCTCTATTTTCATTTTGAGGAAACTTTGATCTACTGAAGGACAGCGTAACACCAGTCAATTGGCATTTTTTGCTTCTTTGTTTATTCCCTTTATGATTTACAAGAGGCTCCAAATTGCTGATATTTCATTTCATTTTTTGATTTACTAGAGCTAAAAAGTGTGAGATTCCTTAAGAGCTTCATTTTCTACATTGTGAATGTAATCTCTTTTGGGAAATACAAAAATTGAAGGAAAAAAGGAAATTAGGTGTTTTTCTTGCATATTTATTATCTGGTAAGAAAATAAAAACAGCTATTGTATTCTGAGGCAGTTTTTTAAAGGTGGCCTTTGTTTAGCTCTGTGTGGTATGGCCCCATATAAAAATCTATTTGTTCTTACTTTTAAAAAATTTATTTATTTCTTCTGAGAAATAAAGAGACAGAGAGAGAGAGAGAGAGAGAGAGAGAGAGAGATAACCTCGATAGGGTCTTTCCATGGTGCGAGCCCCACCCAAGCCTCCTGGTCAGCCAGTATCAGGGACATGCCTGCGAGTATGACTGCCATGCTCACATTGACCTGCAGTCCGAGCTAGGGGCTTACTAAATTGCCCCAGCATTGTGCAATAATACCCTACAATCTGTGCCTTCTGGCTGGGCCAGTTTTGTTCTTATTAATACTTCACCCACCCACATTTTATTTAGTATAATAATTAATTAAAAATGTACTTTATCCTTACTAATAGACAAAACTTATCGACGACCTCCATAATAACAAACATCTTGAAATGTAAAGTTGTAGATTGGTGAAAAATGAAAGCTCTTTTGGTGTTGGTGAGATAAAGACTACTAGTCTATTTTGCCACCTGCGCCTTACTCCATGACCTTGGGGAACACATTTTCAGTTTTCTTGTTACGGACTTAGACCATCTTTTCGTCAAGTTAAGTGGCATTCTACTTGTCTACTTCATGTCCAGATGACTTTTTAAATAAGGAAAAGTAGTTTTATTGTTTATTGAATAGGTATTTCTTTTAATTTTAAAGTGTTTTTTAATTTTTTATTTTTTGGAGAGGTTTTTGCTATAGGGCACATGCGCTCACCAGAAAGCCAGAGAGAGACAGCGAGGCCCCCCCCCCCCCCCCCGCGGCGGGGGGGGGCGCCGGCGTGGATTTCTCACTTGCCCTCTCTGTCTTGGCCACGCCACAATCCATTCTCCTCCATTCTCTTCTCGGGATCTTGGGCATGCACGCACACGCGCCTGGTGTGAGTTTAAGCTACCAGGTCTGGGACTCTACTACATGGGAGTCCAGTGACATAGCCATTACGCTAACTGCTGGTCTCTTGAATAGGTATTTTTATCTTCCATATTTCTTGTGAAAAAATAGTGGGTGAATTGGAAGTTAATTCACAAAGCAGTTTGGACTTTCCCTTCAATTCAGTTAAATAAACTCTTACTGAACTCATTTATATGTATCTCTATATCTCTCCTATGTTTAGGAGACAAATGTTATGGGAGTCCAAATGTAGTGGTTCATTTCTTCTGGATGAAGTTGGGGTTATGCTAATTAATAATGCTGTCAGTGGGATGATGGGAGAAGGGGAAGGTGCAGTTCAGGATGTGATTTTCAACAAATATTGAAGGACTTTTTCTTGCACACATACTGCATATGAGCTCTCTTTCCTGTGTTAGAGAGCCATTGTCTCTTCTCTCATGGATCTTATATTCTAGTGGGAAAAAACAACTACTATTTTTTTTTATTTTAAGAGAGATTTTTGCTATAGGACACATGCAGTTGCTGGAGAGACAGAGAGAAAGTGAGAAATTACCACCTCCTTGGCAGGGGCTTGGCCACGCTGCAATTCCTTCTCCTCCAGTCTCCTCTCAGGAGAGTTTAAAATAATTATTGCCTTTGTGCAATAATTGAACGCACATGTGCCTGGTGTTAGTTTGAAGCCCTGTGTCTGGGACTTGAACTGTGATCGGCCATGTAGGAGTCCATTGATGTAACCATTGTTCCATCTGCTGGTCCCAGAAATAGCTACATTTAAAAAATAGAGTGTATTTTTATAGGTAGAGAGGAAGGAGGTCATTTCTGGCCATCTCTGCACTCGCTCCTTTAATGGGTCTTTCATGCCTTGTGAGAGGTTAAAAGCACTTATTGAGAGCTTAGTCTTGATTGAGGGAGGGCATAGGAGGGATAAAGGGAATTCATTTTCTGAGGTTTATAATTTGATGGTGTGCAAGATAAAGCTCTTACCTAAGGCTTTCGAAATTCCAAATTAAGTGTGACAGTATCAACTGAGCTTAAGGTCAGGTGTGTGTGCTGGGTGGTACAACAGGTGTGAAATAATCCTTTGAGATGGGGGTGTACACTGCTGAGAAATACACCAAGATTTCTAGGCAGTGTTGAGTGTCCTTTGAAGTGGTGGTTAGGAGTCTAAAATAAAATAAATTGTCTGCTTATGTGATTTTTCTCTGTGAATATTCAGCTTCTTGGTTACAGGTTGATTGCTGAATTCTGATACAGTCCTTCAGGACTGAGATTTTGATTGGCTGCAAGGAGGATGAATGGATGGATTTTGGACCAATTTTATATAGGTCTGATGGACCCCAAACACTTTGTTTAAAAAACCCTTTGAAATGTGCTCATTTAGCCAAACTTATAAAAGATGTCTTAGTTCTAATTCTTTCCAACGTAAGAAGTTTGCAAATTGACATTAAAAGTAGGCCTTGCCTTTGTTTCAATTGATACATCCACTCACTAGCCTCCTTTTTAAAAAATGTAATGAATTGAATCAGGTGAAACTGTTATTGCTGAAACTTTTCAGTTTTTGAAGACTAATATAATTTTAGTTGTCTAAGAAACCTTCCTGCTTTCCTGTTAGGACTGTCTGAATGTGAAGACCCTTCCCCTCACCCTCCCTTGCCTGTTATTTTGTGGCCTGCTCTATTCTGTATTTGTTTCTTTTAACAGCCCTTTAATGTTCTCAATTCAAAAAGCTTTCATTACCATTAGGAATGGATCCAAAATCAGTGACAGAAATTATTAGACAATACCTTTGAACAATGCTTCCCGTTACATTCCATTGCACAGTATCTATCTCCATGAAATTCTTTTCTTGCCAGTGAAGTAGAGTTTAAATAGAGCACAGGGTCACTGAATAATGCTTTAAGAAACATTTTTAAAACCTAGTTATCCCTTTGAAACTTTTGTCTGTTTCCTTTTTTTTCATCTCCCGTTGGGCAGTATTTTATCCTGGAAATTAATTCTGCAACCCCTTTTATTTTATACCTTATTTTTTTCAATACATTACACATTGTTACTTCTGCCCAAGTTACCTTCAATGAAAATGGTTTAGTCCATTCTCATTCATAACCTTATACTATAAGGCTGTATTATGAGTGTGCCAAGTACAGTTTCTATTGTTTTGATTTGAATATAACTGGAGCTACCATAGAGGCCTAAGTGAATTTTCATTGCCTTCCCTTTACTCCATGTCCAAATTAAATTGGACTGGGTATGAGTTGGATACAAATACCTAGATAGAAATAGAGATTGTTTGTATTTATAGACAAATTCAAAAAATAGATGTAAGTATTAGGTTGTCGGGAAAGTCATTTTCTATGCAAAAATATGTCATGACTTTCCTGATGACCCAATATGTAGGTAATATGTAAATATACTCGTATATTAATAGATATATAAAAATATACACTCATGCATGTCTACATATAAGTAATTTTTTTCCCTTGTGAAATTATTTGTGGTGTGCCTAGAAATTCACCATGCTAGTAGATCTGTAGGTGTTGTTGAGAAACTACGTATGAATCTACGTGGGTTTAGTAATGTGCTCCACCCATTTTCAAGTGGGAAAGAGATTGAATTCTGACACTATTAAATGGTGTTTAGGGGATTTGAAAATGACAGTAGGCCTGGCCTGTAAGGGATTTTTATTTTGCACATTATGACTCTTTCAGGTTTGGGGCAGAAAAAAATTTTTGAAAGAAATTTTTAACAAGAGAGCATGCTTGAGTTTATCAAGGATTTTTTTAAAGATTATGTTTTAAATAGTCATTTTGTATTTTTGTTTGGTAAATTGTTTGCTAGTGAGAAAATGCAGAGTACCTTAGCCAGTAAACTTTAGGCCATCCATGTTTTGATTTATGGTTGCTTATTTTATAACATTAACCATATTTGCTCACATTTATAATTAAGCATGGAATTGTTTTGATTTCCTAAGTACTGTTTAATAGAGGTCACATTTGTATCCTATTATCAATTAGTGGACTTTTTCTAAAGGAATTATTTTAATTTAATTTAATTTATTTATTATTGCTATTTAATTTGCTACAGGGCATGAGTACTCACTGGAGAGAGACAGAGATAGAGAGAGAGGGGAAGGTAGAAAACAAGGTGCTGAGTCCAGGGCTTGAACTGTAGTCAGCCATGTGGGAGTCCAACACCTTAACCACCATGCAATCTGCTGTCCCAGTGGACTTTCTTTTAAAGTCAATTAATACAAAGCATTAATTATACTATGTTTTTTCTATGTTTTAATGAATTTTTCTTTTTAAAAATTATTTCATTTAACTTTATTTATTTATTTATTTTTAGGTTTTTGCCATCGGGTGCATATGGTCACCAGAGAGAGACACACAGAGAGGGAAAATGAACTCATCCCATAGTGGGGATAGCCATGCTGCAGTCCTCTTGGGATTTTAGGCATGCATACCCATGCACCCGGTGTGAATTTCATGCTGCAGGATCTGGTACTCCAACCATGATCAGCCATGTGGGATTCCAGTGCTTTAACTGCCACATCACCTGCTTAACCCATAGAACAAGTTTTTTTTTTCTTCTTAAGATTAATACAATAGACATAACCATGTAATTTTCTGTTTTATGATACATTTTTTCTGTAATATTAATTTAACATGGTGACCAGGTAGAACAAATATGACATGTGAAGTCACTTTGTAAATTGTATAGTCCAGTCCCTGTTTTTCTGTTTTAACTTTTCCCAAGTTGAAGACATAAGGTCTTCATGGTATAAAATTGATCTAGGCAGGAATATCTCTTGACCCTGATCTAAGTTACTGATTCCTCTCTTTCCACTAAAGGTGAGGTTTCTCATATAATAAACTTTCTGAACTTCTGGACTGAATCTGGATTTGAAAATCCAAATTTCTTACTACTTGATTTTATTACTTAAGAATTAAGTAACACAGGTCTCCTTTATTTTTTTTCATTATAGGATGATCTAATACTATAGTTTTGTGTTTCCAGTTATTTCTAAAGTCTAAAAAAAAAAAAATTAATCCTGGACCAGCCAGGTGTTGAGGTTAAGACAACCGCATTCTACCTGGCTGACTGTGTGATTCCACTCCCAGACCCAGTGACTTGAGAAACATGCCAGGTGTGTGTGCATGGGTGTCCAAAACCCAGAGAAGAAATGGAAGAGAAAAGGTTGTGATATGGCCATCCCTGTGGCAGGTGATTTCTCATTCTCACTTTCTCTCTTTTGATCTAGCAAGCACATGTGCTCTATGGCAAAGCAATTAATCAATCAATCCTAGTACAAGAGTCTTTCAATATAATGCAGGCTACCAGAGTTCGGTGAAATTCTGTTTATATATGGGATACATCCTTTTTTTTTTTTTTTTTAATAGAGGCTTTTGCTATAGAGCTCGTGTATAGAGAGGGACAGAGAGACAGAAAGCGAGAAATCACCCCCCCAGGGGGATGGCCACACTACAATCCCTTCTCCTCCATTCTCCTTTGGGCTCTTGGGCACGCATGCACACACTCCTGTTGTGAGTTTAAGCCACCAGGTCTGGGACTCGAACCGCGGTCAATTACATGGGAGTCCAGAGACACAACTATTATGCTAACTGCTGGTCCTAGAATCCATCTTTTCTAAAGGATATGGATTTTTCTAATATTTCTTGTTTTTGTTTGAAAGTTTTACCATTTATTTTCCTTTTTCCTTGTGGCTAGGAAGAGTTGAAATTTGCACTAAACCCCTGTAGTTTCCTGC
>NW_006160123.1:4032374-4047455 GCF_000334495.1 Tupaia belangeri chinensis
CTGCTGATTTAATTCCAGGAGTCATAGAATCTGCTTCTGCATCTTGCCCCTAGCTGATGGGCCTATGTCCTTTTTTGAACTGGGTTGCAGAAACTCAGTCTTGGATTTAGTAACCTTGCCGGTTTTTGAAAGTCTTACTCAGGTGTCAGAATTTAATTTAGTCTTTCACTGAGAAGATCTGAGAATTGAGGAAATACTGTACCAGCTATAGTGCTTGTTGAAGAAAGCAGAGCCATTGGTGAGCAGGGAGAGCATAACTGACCCTATATGATACTGTACTTAGAAGTTGGCCCTTCTGGTCAAATGTACCAGGGTTCAGAATGTGTCAGGCATGATGTGTGTTTGCAGGCACCTGTGGCACGTGCTGGTGTTCTGAGGGTCAGTGCTGAGGGATCTTCCCAGGGTGTGCAGATACACTGGGCCTGCATCTGTGTGAGGTCCTTGGGAGGGGTGCCAGCAGAGTGCTGAGCTCAAACCTCAGAAAGCAGGCTTGGCTCTAGTGATTTCTCACAGAGACACTTTCATTAAGTTGAGAAAAAAAAAAGATTAGCAATATTTTTGTTTAATATTTTTTGTGTAAACTTTTTAAAAACAGTCCTTCAGAGCTGACTTTGAAGTACAGTACTTCAAAAAAGCCATTATTTTGAAAAATAAATAAGACGAGCAATCTAATTATTCATAGGATTCTGGAAAGGACAAAAATCTCACTGTGCTAAAAACTCTGCTCTTAAAAGAATTCTCTTTTATGGGCTAGCTGGTAGCATGGTGTTTAAGGTGTTGGATTCCCATGTGGCTGACTGTGGTTTGAGCCCTGGACCTAGAGGCTTGAAAATCATACTGGGAATGGGACCAGCAGCTAGTGTAATGGCTATGTCACTGGACTCCCATGTAGTCGACCGTGGTTTGAGTCCCGAACCCAGTGGCTTAAACTCACGCTGGGCATGTATGCCTGTGGGCCCAAGATCCCAAGAGGAGAGTGGAGGAGAAGGGATTGCGGCGTGGCCATCCCCCCTGGGGGGTGATTTCTCGCTTTCTGTCTCTCTGTCTCTGTCTGTCTGGTGAGCACATGCGCCCTATAGCAATAAACCTCTCTTAAAAAAAAAAAATCATACTGGGAGTGTGTACGTGCATGCTCAGAATCCCAGGAGAAGAATGGGGGAGAAGGGATTGCAGTGTGGTCATCCTTCCTGGGTGGTGATTGCTCACTTTCCCTCTTTCTCTCTATGGCAAGTACATGTGTCCTATGGCAGAAACCTAAAAAAAAAAAAAAAAAAAAAGTAATTCTCTTTTTCAAAGAGGGAGAGAAAGCCAGAGTTTAGGGAGTCATCCATATGATAAACTGCTGGAGAAATTCCTCTCGAGAGGAGAGTTAAAGGAATTTGCGGGCAAGTGTAGTGTCACACTGCTTGTTGGGGTGGAACGTGCCATGGTTGACTTGGCGCTGCCCTTCTTATGTGTGGCGTGTGGGCTGTAGAGTGGCTCTGTCTGAGAGCGCTGGCAAAAATTCTGAGGTGTGGTGATTGTTGTCTTTCCCAAGAAATGCCCTCTTCTCTAAGATCTGCTTCAGTATGTTTTGGAGAGTTTGTGGAAGGGTTCCATGTGATCCTTTCCACAGAAGGTACTACTTTGGCATTTGTTTTTCTTTTTTCTCAGCATTATCAGCAAAGTTTCTAGTTTTTAATTGGTGAGGAGATCTGGGAACCATGAGGTCTAGGTTTAGTTGCCTTTGTCATCAGTGTGGGGCATCATGCGTTCTTCACCTCATGCCGTCATTTACAGAGGAAAGAAAGTAGACAGGTTGAGGACCCTAAGAGACAGCCATGGTTGTCTCTTTTTACAGTTATTACCTAGGACAGATATGGCTTTGCACATAGTAAATCTCAAATAAAATTTGTTAAATGAGTAGTAGAAGACAGTATAGTCACTCATTCAACAAATCTGAGGGCCAGCTGTAGGCAAGATTCTCCCCTCATCCTGGGTCTGAGCCTGGGGCGGCCTGACCAGAGTGGGTGGCAGGCAGCAGTAAGGGTGGGAAGGCCTGGGGAGCAGTTTTTCAGACAATTTTTCAGGTTTTCAGTTCCCTTAATCACCAGGCCACAGGTTATCCCCAAACAAAATACTCTCTACAGTAAGTACAACCATGACTTAATTTTCAGGTTTACAGAACTGTTCTTACTATCTTCTTCTCCCATGTTTCTGACAGTTACCAACTTCTCCCTTGATTATAGCTAATGGGAGCTTTAACTGGAAGGTGTGCGTGTTACATGGGGACATTTGGAGGAGCCATGGAGGTACGAGTCCCTTTTTACCCTCCTACCTTCAGTGAGAAGCTTTTATTTCTAAGATCCTCTGGAGCTCTAGCTTTGTCCAGAATCTCTGATACTGACATCAACTCAAGCTGTGAAAAGTGATGTTTTTTGGCAAGGTATTATGTAGCTACTACACAGGCATGTGCCAAACCATGTATATTTATTCATGACCTTGTAACTTAGTTGATAAGTAGTGTCCAGATTTAGGTGTGACATGTGAACTCGGACTTCCTATAGTTGTGCTGTCAACTCCAGAAGAGTTTCCTGTGTCTTGAAGACTCTCCTGTGTTGAGACTGCATTTCCAAGGGCAAATGGAAGTTTCACATCCCAAATACGTCCTGCCTTTTAAAAAAAGCTTTTTTAATGTCCATTGGCTTTCCAAAGTCAGATATATTTACCCTAAGGAACTAAATTCCTAGGTTTTTTGCAGAAAAGTGATATATTGTATTCTCGAATTACCCTGGAGCCTCCATTTCCTTCTCTGATGGTTTCTTTTTAAGTATTAGGAACGATAGGCATTTATAAGTGTTCTCAAATGCTATCAAAGTACTTAAGTTGAATCAAACACAATTGCATAGGTTCTTTGCTGCAGATTTACAGAATTTGTATTTCTTTAAAAGTTAGGACTTGGTAGATGATACCTTTTAATCATGTATTGTATTTATCAGTATACCATTTAATCATTTATTACATTTCTTAATTTTTCCTGTGAGCTTTTCAGATTGTGTGCCTTTTTAGTTCATGAGTCCTCATGAAAATTGTGTTGAACTCGGTTTTCCAGTATGCAATACATTTGCATTAGGAATTACGGAGAAGAGATCCTTGTACATTTTTGTGTGTGTTAGTATTATCAAATTGCTCATAGATGATCTATGACAAATCACATGTTTGGGTGTTTTGTTCACTCATGTCCAGCATATTTTCTTGGTTTGAATCCTATCACACCAGTATATTAAGATGTTTTAAATAATTTAATTTGGGGGCTGGTAGGTGGTGTGATGGTTAAAATGCTGGACTCCCATATGGCTGACTGTGGTTTGAGTGCTAGACCTGGTGGCTTGCTTTCTCACTTTCCTTCTCTGTCTCTCTCTTGTCAAATTAAAATAATAATAATAATAATAAATTAGTTAAATAAGTCTTTTAAAAATAATTTAATTTTAAGGAAAATGGCAGAAGATAAAGTTGTTGGGGAAACAAGTAACTTCATATTTATATGATAAATGCCAATATTTTCTGCATTTTCAAGTGTTTTTTTTTTCCTAATGTTTACTTCTATAGATGTAAATAATGAAGAATTAGAAGCATATAAATAAGACGACTACAGGTAATCATTTTCAGTTGCGATCATTAAAGAATATCAAATTACTTAAAACCTTTATATTTCAGGCATTTCAGTTTTGAATACCTGTAAATCAGGGTCCCTGCAGGAAATAGCTGAATCCTCAAATGGGGTAATTGAGGGGAGTTTAATAAGGAGACCATTACAAAGATGGCGGGTGGAGTAAAGTGAAGCCAACAGAGGGTGGTACAACACTGTCAGATAGCAACTATAGGAAGCTGTTACTCTCTGCTTTCCACCCTTGTCAAAAAGGGTAAGGGGAGGAGAAGTTACCACAAATAAGAAAGGAGGGCCTTCCTAACAAGGGCTGTGAGCTTTGTTGAGGGATGCTGCCTTCATGGTGACCTAGCCGGGACAGAGAGAGGGAATAAACATCTTGACCTCACTCTCTTCCTCCCTTTAATCTCCTGACAGTGCCTCCTGAGGGCTGTATCCCACAGGAAGTTAGAGGGCAAGAAGCCCTTCCAGGGCACATAGGACAATAGATACGGAGGGTACAGACTGCATCTCTAAGGACAAATGGAAATTATTTATCCCTAATGTGTCCCACCATTTTCTAAGAAGTTTTCCTGTCCTTTATGGTATTGAGCATTAGGTCTCCTAGTTCTAGCTGTCTGGGTACTATGAACTTTTTAATAATGGATATTCTGGTTGGTGCTTTCTGAGCAGTACAGATAAAACGTGATACTGTGACTTGTTGGTTCACAGTCTATTTCTTTTACAAGAAAACTATCAGATGCTGTCTCTAAACACAGCTCAATCTCTGCTTGCCCCATAATTCCTGATTCCACACTGGGGAATTCTCATCAGGACTGCCTAGACTCTGGAAAACTGATCACCTACTATATGCCACGCATGGACTAGGTGTAGTCATGAAAACGAATGAGACATAGTCCCTTTCTGAAAGAGCTTACAGTCTAGCAAAATACCAGATGTCTAAAAATCATATGCTAAAAAGGATTACAGGTAAGGAAGGCTTTAATAGAGACTTAGTCTTGAAAAATCTGTTGGTGCTCCGCTTGTGAAAAGTTTGCAATGAGGGACCAGCAGTTGGCGTAATGGCTATGTTGCTGGACTCCCATATAGCCTACCGTGGTTTGATTCCTGGATCCAGTGACTTAAACTCATGCCGGGTGCATGTGTGTGCGTGCCCAAGATCCCGAGAGGAGAATGGAGGAGAAAGGCTTGTGGTGTGGCAATCACCCCTGGGGGGTGATTTCTCACTTTCTATCTCTGTCTCTCTCTGTCTCTCTGGAGAGCGCATGCGCCCTATAGCAAAAAACCTCTCCAAAAAAAAAAAAAAGATAAAAGTTTGCAACGAGTTAACCTATTTTAAGACCTTTTCAGGACAGTTTTGGATCAGCCACATCCTCTAAGCCAATCAAGGCAATTTTGTCTTTAAGGACACTGAGGTCAATTTCTAACACAATACTTTTACATTTGGGAGTATGCTGGTAGCACTAGCCAAAGATTGACACCTTCCTGCTCACACCAACAGCCATCTGAGGTATTTAGAGGTTCCTAGCATTTGAGGCACTCCTATCATATTATACTCAGTTTCTGTAATTTTACTTCCCTCTTGACCAACTTCCAAAAGCAGAGTGAGGGTTCACTTGGACCCTGACTTTAACTGATGCCTTAGCTGGTCTTTTCATCTTGGCCGCTATCTAAGCCTGTGTCTGTCTATCTACAGTAGAAATTATTGCTTTCAGTGCCTCGATGAGTGATCTTGTCTTTGAACAAGTGTCCAGAACAACCTGTGTGACAACCTGAGAGTCTTTGTCATTCCAAAATATAACTAGTTGATTCATGTACCTCTCTCCCAGTCGGGCATCTGAGTAAGAATGGTGGTGTTCCTCTTAGCTTGGCTCTACAGAAGTGGTTGCATGCCAGCACCCAGATACAGATATTGCAGATACAGATATTGCAACTCGAGAGTTTAAGAAACATGCCCAGGATTTCACAGGTTCTGAGTTTTGGAGCCAGGATTTCCAGAGCCCATAAAATAATTACAACACTGAGTTTTATAGAGAGCATTCCTTGAATGAATGAATGAATGAATGAATGAATGCATAGATTGCCAGTCTCATTGAAATGTCAGATTAGCAGAAGAATTGGTTGGGTGATTCATGTTTGAACAGAAGGTTACCTTATGACCTTGTTTCTCTGAAAAAAGCTTCTAAGATAGAAATACCCTTTGATGTAATAGCTCTCTAGCTCGATACATTTAGCCTAGAAGGTCACTGCTGCTGGGAAGGGGGGTTATGTTTGTAATAATTATGTATAGAGATTAAGACTCTTTAAAAAAATCCCTGCAAATTTACACTTTTTCCCCCAGAAAGGAGAGGTCTCATGTAACAAAGTCTGTCTTAAATCTCTTTTTATACTGTATTCCGTCTCACATTGCTAACAGTGAGAAAACAGGTGTTGGGAAAACGTTAGTCTAACAAAAACACACACACACTCAATGGAATTGCCTTGAGATTTTTCTCTATTTAAATTTTATTAACTCCCAAACCCTCATATATTTTGATTGGTTAAATTACTGGGAAATAGAGAATGCCAGTTTAAGCAATAGCACATGATTGTAAATGTATTGATATTTTCTACTGATTACTGGAGAAACCATCTGTCTATCAGCTAGCATTCTTTCCAGAACATGAGCGATTTTATGTTTCTCCTTTAAGCCTTTGGGCAAGCAAACTTTCCTTTAAAGGAAAGGAATTCGCATGGTCAGAAGATAGGCCAGCCTTCTCTCCTTGGCATTCATCATTTAACATATGCGAAGTCTGTGTTTCCTGTTTTGTCCGTTAGTCATTAGTCACAGGTCTTCCCAACTGGTGTGGTGTCCTTGTCCTTGTGAACTGGCCCCAGTCAGCCAGTAGTCTCTGAGATGGGCGAAAAATGAATATACTTGTTATGTCTAAGAGAGCATGTGCTCTTACCTCCTCTTCTAAAACTTCTTAAGGGTCGTCTTTGCTCTCGCTGGGCAGACTGAACTGAATTTATTGTCTCTCAGAGGACTTTAGCAGTTTTTCTTCACCAATATTTTATTTAAAGTTTCTTCCAATCTGTAATATCACAAGCATTTAGTCTTTTAATTTAATATTTTCTACCTCATAGCCATAATTACAAGAGGAAGGTTGTAGTTTTCGAATCTAATGAATGACAGAACCACTCCTTCTGCTTTAACCTTAAGAAATATACCTTTCATTCCATTTATATGAATGGGCTCATGGGCTTGTAAGAGGATATCTTTTTATCCATTCTTAAGCAACCTGGGAACCTTAGCTCACATAGCCAGGGTAGAACATACTATCTAGTCATTTTTCTGTTGTACCAGTTCATTTAGTGTTTTAAACAATCTCTCTTCTACAGATAAAAACCTTTGACATTTGTAAGACAACCTCATGAGTGAGAGGCAAAAGCAGTAGGAGACTCATGCCTTAAATTATTATTATTTTGCTTTAGGTCATGGATACTCACCAGAAAGAGACAGAAACAGAGAAAACAAGAGAAAGTGAGAAATCATCCCTGGGGGGATGGCCACACTATAATTCTTTATCTATTCCCTCAAGATTTTGGGAAAGCACAGACATTCCTGGTGTGATTTTTTTAAGCCAGTGGGTCCAGGACTTGAACTTGGGGCTAGCCATGTGGGATCCAGCACCTTAAACTCCATTCCACCTGCTGGCCCACCTTTAATTATTTACTGATTTTTCGACATAGTTGTCTTTGCTACATACCTACACACTACACACAGAGAAATAAATATATTTTACTGAAGAAATGCAAGTTCTCATATCTAGGACCTCAAATTTATAACCCTCTACATAGGTGAGCTTTGTAGGACAGAAACCTGTCACTCTAGGATGCTTCTTTTCAAGTTAAGTTAAAGAGAAAAGATTATTTCTGAGCTTCATTGCATTTCTCATTTACGTTATCCAAGTTACCTAAAGTATTGTAAATCAGAGGGTAGGAACTCTAAGAAGCCTTCTTGCTTCCTCAAACCATCTAACACAACACATGGTTGGTGCTCAATAAATTCTTGTTGGTTAATAAGTTAGTTATGTTTGACCCAGTTCAAAAAAGGATTGTGTCTACTTGAGGAGCTTTCATTAGTTAATAATTATTAAATGTTATAACAAATAAAATGTGCTGAAGACTAAGGAAAAACTGATTAATTTCATAGATAAGGTTACTTTTTCTTTGCTTTCTGAATTTATTTAAATTAAATCCAGTAGAAGGGAAGACTGTTAGGTGAGGTTCAAGAGTAGGAAAAAACAAAACAAAATGGGGTTAGATGTAGGGGATGCTCCACAATGCTGAGGCCATATGAAAAGGTCCTGGGTTCCTAGCCAGTAGTCTCCTCATGCAAGGGAATGTCTGTGATCTGGGCTAGCCAAGACTGGGAGTGCATCGCAGTGTGAAGACCCTGTTAGGAGAGAATGCCTCTGTCTTTCCCTTCATTTTTTTTTCTTCTTTTAGAAGAAGTAAATAAATAAAAGGAGGAAATGGAAGAAAAAGCTTAGGTAAATAAATTTTTTTTTTTGTAAGACAACCTCATGAGTGAGAGGCAAAAGCAGTAGGAGACTCATGCCTTAAATTATTATTATTTTGCTTTAGGTCATGGATACTCACCAGAAAGAGACAGAAACAGAGAAAACAAGAGAAAGTGAGAAATCATCCCTGGGGGGATGGCCACACTATAATTCTTTATCTATTCCCTCAAGATTTTGGGAAAGCACAGACATTCCTGGTGTGATTTTTTAAAGCCAGTGGGTCCAGGACTTGAACTTGGGGCTAGCCATGTGGGATCCAGCACCTTAAACTCCATTCCACCTGCTGGCCCACCTTTAATTATTTACTGATTTTTCGACATAGTTGTCTTTGCTACATACCTACACACTACACACAGAGAAATAAATATATTTTACTGAAGAAATGCAAGTTCTCATATCTAGGACCTCAAATTTATAACCCTCTACATAGGTGAGCTTTGTAGGACAGAAACCTGTCACTCTAGGATGCTTCTTTTCAAGTTAAGTTAAAGAGAAAAGATTATTTCTGAGCTTCATTGCATTTCTCATTTACGTTATCCAAGTTACCTAAAGTATTGTAAATCAGAGGGTAGGAACTCTAAGAAGCCTTCTTGCTTCCTCAAACCATCTAACACAACACATGGTTGGTGCTCAATAAATTCTTGTTGGTTAATAAGTTAGTTATGTTTGACCCAGTTCAAAAAAGGATTGTGTCTACTTGAGGAGCTTTCATTAGTTAATAATTATTAAATGTTATAACAAATAAAATGTGCTGAAGACTAAGGAAAAACTGATTAATTTCATAGATAAGGTTACTTTTTCTTTACTTTCTGAATTTATTTAAATTAAATCCAGTAGAAGGGAAGACTGTTAGGTGAGGTTCAAGAGTAGGAAAAAACAAAACAAAATGGGGTTAGATGCAGGGGATGCTCCACAATGCTGAGGCCATATGAAAAGGTCCTGGGTTCCTAGCCAGTAGTCTCCTCATGCAAGGGAATGTCTGTGATCTGGGCTAGCCAAGACTGGGAGTGCATCGCAGTGTGAAGACCCTGTTAGGAGAGAATGCCTCTGTCTTTCCCTTCATTTTTTTTTCTTCTTTTAGAAGAAGTAAATAAATAAAAGGAGGAAATGGAAGAAAAAGCTTAGGTAAATAAATTTTTTTTGATTATTTGCCTCTCATGTGGAAAATCCATGATGAATTTTATTGCAACATCTCTTATTTCTATATAAGTAGAATTTGGTTTTATAAATATGATGCAAGTTCAGAATATAGATAAGTACTACGAGGTTGTTGGGAAAATCATGATTTATTTTTCTATGTTTTCCTATGCAAAAATGTGTCATGACTTTCCCAGTGATCCAATAATTCTGAATGGAGCAACTGTTTAGGACTAACTTTTTTTTTTTTTTTTAAGAGAGATTTTTTGCTATAGGGCATGTATGTTCACTGGAGAGACAGAGAGAGAAAACCAGAGAACTAGAAAGCAAGAAATCACCCCAAGGGAAGATGGCCACACTGCAATCCCTTCTCCTCCGTTCTCCTCTTGGGATCTTGGGCACACATGCACACGTGCCTGACATGAGTTTTAAGTTGCTGGATCTGGGAATCAAAACATCAATTCATGTTTTTTTTTTTTTTTTCTTCTTTCTTCTCTCTCTCTCTCTCTGTCTTCGTTTCTGCTATAGGGTGTGTGCACTCACCGGAGACAGAGAAAGGAAGTGAGAAATTACCCTCTGGGGAGGGGATTGGCCATGCTGCAATCCCTTCTTCTTCAGTCTCCTCTTGAGATTTTGGGCATGTGTGCAAATGGGCCCAGCATGATTTTTCAAGCCATGATCTGGAACTTGAACTCTACAGCATGCTATGTGGGAGCCAGTGCTTTAACCACCATAGTACCTGCTGGCCCCACATACTGGTTTTTATATGTCCCTCTCTTTCTCTCTCTCTGAAGTGAATCCAGATTGAGAAATGCTGATTGCGAGATCCTGAGGCTAAAGATGCCAAGTGATCAGTTTGTGTAGTTGAGACGCGCTATACAGAGGACTTAGCATTTGAGCTTGGCCTGGAGAATGGGTGAGATGTGGATGCATGGAGAGGAAGAGGGATGGCCAGAAATGTGGGGCCAAGAACAAGCGTCAGGCCTAGCACTCAGCTGATGCTCAGTGAATGTTTACTGAATGAATGCGTGACAACATGGTTTCTATGGAAGGTAGTAAAGGTGTTGAATTGATTAGAATGAAAAGGTTAGGGCAGGTGGAAATGAAATTAAAGAGGCAGATTCATTTGCTTATAAAAGGTCAAACTGAGTATTCAAGGGTTGATCCAACAGGAAACTCTCCTAGTTTCCTGGGTGGAGGATGACCCAGTAGGAATAGTGTTTAGAAAGAGTAACTGGAGAGTGGTGTGAAGCCAGACAGGAATGGAAAAGGTAAAAAATACAGTGATGAAGATGAAAGGAGCCTTAGAAAGTATCACTAACCTCTGAGGCTAGAAAGTAGGTCACATACTCTTTTTTTTTTTTAAGTATTAGTTATTTAATTAAGTTAATTATTATTATTATTTAAAAATTTGCTATAGGGCATGTGTGCTCACTTCAGAGAGAGAGAAAGAGAGGGAGACAGAGAGAAAGTGAGGAAGCAAGCTACCAGGTGTGGATTCAAACCGTGGTTGGCCATGTGGGAGTCCAGTGCCTTAACCACCATAAGTACCTGCTGGCCCCACATACTGGTTTTTATATGTGCCTTGGTAAAAGCAAAAATAAATGATCTTTTAAATGCAAGAACTAGGCCCAGCCATAGTGGTTCAGTGTAGTATAAAGCTCTGCAATGCTTGAGGCCATAGAAGAGACTGGGTTTTGGTTCTCTGTACACGTCCAGCCCTGTGCATACATGCTTGGAATCCTGGCTGGCTGGGAAGGTTGGGAGGATGATTGTGGTGTGGATTGAGAGTCTTTGTCTCTCTTTCTCACTCATGAAAAAGGGACCAGTAGTTAGCGTAATGGCTATGTCACTGGACTCCCATGTAGTCGACTGCAGTTCGTGTCCTGGACCCGGTGGCTTAAACTCACGCTGGGTGTGTGTGTGTCCATGCCCAGGATCCCGAGAGGAGAATGGAGGAGAAGGGATTGCAGCATGGCCATCCCCCCTGGGGGGATGATTTCTTGTTTTCTGTCTCTCTGTCTGTCTCTGTCTGTCTGGTGAGCACACACGCCCTATAGCAAAAACCTCTCCAAAAAAAAAAAAAAAAAAAGAAAGAAAGAAACTTTAAAAAAGTGTAAAAATTAAGCTGGACTATTCTAGCTTGGTCATCTCCGATATCTTGAAAAAACAAAGGGATAGTGAAGTGTTATCAGAATAGCTAGGAAAAATTTTCTTGGGAATAGGAAACTTGAAGCATAGTCTGCTTAGAAACCTATAATGTCTTTATTACTGAAATGAATTTGTCTTTTCTTATGCTTGCAGGGTGTAAAATTCAGGATAAATTACTTTGTCAGGAAATATCACCAGCTGGTTTCCCAAATGGGATCCACACAGGGTTTCTGTGTGTTTTTGATGTCTTCATATTGTAAAACACTTTAGTGAATAAGCATGTAATTTTTCTTTTTGTATCTTATTACTGCTGAATTTTGCCTATGATATTGTACATAATTCTTTTACTTAGAGAACAAAGACTAACACAGCGTCCAGTCAAATGCTTAGATGATTGTCTTCGTTTGTGACTGAGCTTTGGTCATTTTCTCTTTGCTCTGCTTAGTTCTCTTTCATTCATTCTTAGGCTAGACCAAGATTACAGTTCCCTTTTGGCAGAAATATTTTCCAGAACAGATACAAATATCAATATGGAATAAACTCTTAATTATTCACACACACAGCTTTTGTTCTCATACCTCTTAACAGCAGATTTGTTCGGAATGTAACTGCCTGATAATTATTCAGTTCACTGGTGCCTGTGTGAGAAATGGAATGATATTATTTTGCAGGAGAAATTTGAAAACTTAAATAATTGTATATCCTCAGCTTCTGAGGCCAGCAGGCCTTGGAAAGGATTTTCCTAAACAATTAGAAGCTAACTATAAAGTAGTTTTCCCTTTAGTTACAAATTTAAAAAGTCTTCTGTTAACTTCATTTTCAGTACTTGCTTGTAAATCACCATGCCTTTCAGAGAGCTTTCCAGTATGCATCTAGATACTGCTCATTTGTCTCAGCTTCTGAATTTGAGACAACTTTGGCAAACATTCTCATAAGTTCTTGGAAGCCATAAAGCAAGTCATGGCAATTAAAGCAAGGCTCTCTCTTCTTATTTGTGTCTCAGATGCACAACAGAAAAGAATCATTCTGGCAGATTTGACTGATAAATGGGCTAGAATGGGGATGCATGGCACTCCAGCACAGCAGGATGCCTTGACTGGTGGCAATAACATAGGATCTGGGGTGACTTGTCCCCAGGGAAACGAAGCGGGTGCATATTTCTAGTCATTAATCACCTCAGGAGCAGCTGTTTTAAACCCGTAAACCTAATTGACATGGACATGACACACTTGGCCGGGTGGCTGGAGGTTAAGGCATTTCCCTGTAGCGAGGGGAAGTGTTCGGGAGGAATACACCCAGGCAGTTGTGATGAGCATGAAATCCAGGATGCGTTGCATTTGGAGGGGTCAAAGACAGAGGGGCACTTTCAGAAACTGAGTTTAAAAAGACTAGAAACCTGATGAGAAACCTAAAGGTGTGACAGAATGTTTCATAGGCTATTTGAGTTGACAGAGGATTTTGGCTAAGGAAAATTACTGTCACCAAGATTTGTTAGTCATAAGCTTCATGACATTAGACCCTTTGTAGGCTTATAAAGCCTGCAGCTACATTTTGCCCCTTCAGATGTTATTTTAATTTATGGTTGGCACACCGTCTTAGCTTTGCAGAATTTTCCAATCATGCCAGAGTTAAACTGGAAGGGTGAAAAATGTGATATTGATTTTTGAAGCCAAGATCTAATTTAAGACTCACTTATGAAAGAATATTTATGCTGAAGCGTAAACTGCAAAAGCACTTTTGTTAACTTATGTGGCAAGTTGCAGGCGATCTAGAAATAAGGGCCACACTTGGTGTTCTCACTTATTTGGGTAATGCCCATGGTTTCATACAAAAAAGAAGCACAGTGTCAAGATTTTTCCAGAATTCTAGAATAAATTTATCTCTTTTTTAAAAAGACTCACAACATTACCCAGTCTCTCAGACTTGTTTCTGATTTTAAATCAGGCTGTATTATTCATCTGGTCTCCATTATTTTCTTTTTGCTTGAACTTTTCTCAGACCACGCCTTTTGGGTACCTAAGAATTTGGTCATGTCCAAGCTCACCTGGTTGGGCAGCTCCACCTTAGAAACATCATCTGGAATGAGTCCAGTCAGGATTTGTGTTTGCAAATATTTTCCAGAATTACTCTCAACATGTTAAAACCCAGTTTTCATTTTCTTTAGTGACTTTAGTTTCGAAACCTGTAAAAAGAAAGCAAAATTCTTGTGATAGTTCATTGTTTTCTACCCATCTTTAATTTTTTTTATTCTTACACATATAATCAGCATTGAAATAAAAATAGGACTCACTTCACAAATTGGACCTTTTTTTCTATTTTTTTCTTTTTCTCTTTTCTACTTTATGTTGGGACTTAACTGTGCCCAGCCAATGCCTGAAATGGTGCCATTATCCTGCCACATTTTTTACCTCGGGTGCAAAGGATTAATTATATGGCCACAGGATTTTCTCCAAAGACAGAGTCTGAATATGTATTTATTGGCTGCTATCTAAAAATGAACTGCTTGGAGGACTAAACCAATTGTGTAAAGAAACCATCGCCATCACAGGCATTTTATTTTCTTTCTAAAACTCCTGGGAAACTATTGTAATACAAAATTATTTTAGACGTATTCTCAATGAAGTTCATGAGCACAATGACTGTAAACAGCCAGTTTACATACCTTACCAAAGGAACAAGCTTATGTGTAATTTAAAATTTTAGATTCGCTTGGTGGATCTTAATGGATGTCATTCTGTGCTCCCTACCAGCACTTAGCAAAAATCCCGTTGTTTTGCAAATTTGTTCCACATCTCCCTTAAAAAAAGGTGTTTTTATTTCCTTAGGTTTTGTAATGTTCACTGACATTTTCCACTAAGAAATGAAAAATGACTTTGTAACTTTGAACTTGGGAGCCGAGTCACAGCAGGCCTGAATATAAAGCGGCTGAAAACATGCGTGTGCATTCCTACCCCATGCAGCATTCTTTCTCTCATAGATCCTTGTCACTGAAGAATTGAGTTGACTACAAAGACCCACAGGTAGACACGGGCTGTTCAGAGCTGTCCTGAGTGTGTAAGTGAGCTGGAGTGTCACGCCTGTGCGCCTGTGCGCCAGCCGGGCTGGCAAGGCCATAGTAAATGCCTGTTGCTGCAGGCGAGGAAATAGTTAGCCCACAGGCAGGTTAAAAAATAAGAAAAGAAAGAAAAATAGGGGTGGGGGAGGGGGACCATGCATTAAGACTCTTCTGTCCTATTAGAACCAAGAGGCACACTTAGTGCTTTTTTATTACCATGAAGGGATGAGTAGCTGAGTTACCTTGTCCTATGGCATTTTTCTCTGCACCGTGAATCTTTGCAATATTATATAATGATGATATTACAATAATGTGAATCATAGATAGCAACTATGACTCATTTCAGTCCCATTAACTCTGACAAGCGTTAACATTAAAATTGGAGGCTTTATAGCAAAATAACAAATGTGAGGTCAAAAATTGAACATTGATTTCAAGGGTTTCAACCCACCTCCTAGTCTTATGAGTTCAATTTGCATTTTTTTTTTTAGAGATTTTCACTGTAGGGCGGGTGCGCTCGCCAGACA